>NC_059269.1:7466128-7476128 GCF_017591435.1 Portunus trituberculatus | reverse complement strand
ATCTAGTATTTGTTGGGAGGGGGAGGAGAGAAGTTAGGGATCAGGTTTCTCTCTCTCTCTCTCTCTCTCTCTCTCTCTCTCTCTCTCTCTCTCTCTCTCTCTCTCTCTCTCTCTCTCTCTCTCTCTAAACCCCTTTAATGGAAGTGTAAATCCTAGTCTTCATCACCCTAGCCTTCCTTCCTTTTTTTCTACTTTTATCCTTCTTCTCTTCTTTTCTCTTGTTTTTCACCGTCGTTTCATATAGCTACTTATTAATGTCCCAAGTTGAACGCCAGTCTTATCAATGGTAATAGTATCAGGACTAGTGTGTGTGTTGCTTAAATACGTAGTGTCACTTATTTTCATGATCCAACACTTGTCGTTTTCATCAAGGGCTTCGCAAAATTGAAACTTTAAACAATTACTTCATTCCAAAGTTATTACGTCTCCCATAAGACTCTGGTGTTCAAGTAATAAGGGAAATAAAGACAACTAACTGGCCTTCTGTGTGCAGGGAAAGTTGAGTAGGGAATATGTTCATGTTTTGAAGGAGTGAAAGGTGACAGGAAACTCAACTCGAGGCTGAAGTACTGTGTTCCAGAGAGAGAGAGAGAGAGAGAGAGAGAGAGAGAGAGACTACCTATAACCTTTCTTAAACGTTGGTTTCCTTTGTTTCATCTTTGTCCGTACTGCATTCACACACTTTAATAGAATAATGCACATTTTTCAACGGAGAGTGAAATGCACGTCTTTCCTTTGTATCTGTAGTTCACATGCTTAGTCCTTCTATTTGTGCAATTTATTCATTATTTAGTTACATTAACCTAGTGTATGTAATGGTTGTGATGTGTGAGTGATTTTGATGTAATATGGTAGTTTAGTATTATTTCAGCAGCGGAAAGGTGAAGTTTTGAGAGTCCCTACTTTGAAAATTCCCTTGTTCTTTCAATAATGACTATTTTCAAGTCACAGAATGAATTAATCAAGTTATGGTGATGTATTTTCCCCCAGTGGTGCAGAATAATCTTTGAATTGTATCTTTAATCGCGACAACTCTCTTGACTACCACAACACCTTCCACTAGTGACAAGAGAATGTTAAAAGACGAAAAAAAAAAAATAGTAGAGATCAAACGACGAACTCGAGAATAGTGACCCTTGGTTCTTGTGACTTAGATGGTTTAACATCAGTACGAGATGAAACAGCCGTAAAATTTATCTCCTCTACCACCACCAACTCGCACAATAATGAGAAGAAATACGACAAAGGAATGAGGAGACTAGTGAACCTGTCTGCCACTAAAGGCGCCACTGGGCTGAGCTATGAGGCGGCGAGCGAGTCTTGAATTACCGTGACTCTCCTTCGTCCACGTGAGAAACAAAGTAAAGTCATGGTCAGAAGTCGAGTCACTTGCCACACTTAGCTCTGTTTAACTTTTTTTCCCCACTCATCCTGAATCTTGAAGTCCTCTGATTACTAAGAACTTGTCCGTTGTTAGCTGTTAAACAAGAGCAAAAGCAAGAAAAGCTGCAAGAAGAGAATATTGATGATAATCCTCTCAACCACAGGCTATAATGGTTCCAAAATATACATTATAAAATTAAGAATAAAGCGTGTGTAAAAGAAAGCAAGCAGTGGAACAGTATAAGCTGAACAGACCGTACACAATAGAAGGCTTAACTAAAATCTATAACATCAGAGGACTTGAATTTGAAGAAAGACGCTAAGAACAGTGGAATGGAGTGCGGGAAGTTAACTGACTTCTGGTTGTGGGTATACCAGCATACCTAGATAGAAAATATGGATAGAATCAACCCTTCGAGGCGTATCCCGCGCTTCATATGGCTCAGTGCTGTGTGAGATATCTTGTGGCCAGCGGGTCTGCCAAGCTCCTCGTATTGTGATATGGAAGCACCGTTGACCGACGTAGCGTTGTCATATTCTTCAATGTTTCAAAGCAAAATAAGATAAATAGATAAATATAACTAAAAATATCATTACCTCTACCATATCGCCAGTTTTTTTCTTTTTTTATACAAAATTGTCAACATACGCACATGTCCTTTCTCTAGTCAGTATATTCATTTTACATACGATTTATACTCACGAGATTCTGTTTTAGTTCATGACATCCTTAACTGAGGGAGCTGATAAGTATCATACGCACAGCTACCTTTAAATTATACACGAATGCATAATTAACAAGAATCTGTCAAAATACATGTAAAAGTGATGTTTTGATCAGGTACTGTGGATGTAAACATTAGAGATGAATGAGTACCAGTGTTTGCAGCGTGAGAGGAAGGGAACGGGGAAGGAGGGGATGGCAAGAGGAGAGTAGGCGAGAGAGGGGAGCTGAAAAGTCTCCCCTGTACCACCCTTGCTCGTAAACATCATTTTGGGAGTTAGGGAGGGGAGAGAGACTGTGGGTAATAATTGTTCATGAAGGTGTGATTAGGAACCCAAACAGGAAGGGGAGAGGTAAGACAAGTGATTATTTACGTGACTAATGTGAGTTGATCTTCGCTTAAATTACTTGAAACTCCACGGTGAATATTTTGCAACCAATTAAAATCATTGTTTGATGAACATTATTGAAGTGTACTGTACCTATACTATACCAACGTGTCCGTGCTTTTGTGTTACTAAGCTTTCCTCTTTCTCCCCGCCTAGTGATGGCTCATGGCTGGACCATCATCTAAGGTAAGGAGGCACGCGAGGCAAGGAAGGCGAGGAGGGAAGGTGAAGTGAACGCATCTCTAACACGTGTCCTTCTGTGATGTGTTTGCTGGCTACTAATATTTCACACACACACACACACACACACACACACACACACACACACACACACACACACACACACACACACACACACACACACACCTGTCTTCTGTGTGGGTGACTTCAGACAGCTTAACATCATGACACTTGTGCTCGATAGTTTTAACAGTTGACAAGGCGTGACACGTGCAGCTGCAGGTGTCATGAGTGTCTAAGAAGGAGAGGGGTGAGCATGGCGCTGGGAGAGAAAAAGGGATAGGATGGAGGATGGACGGGCGGCGCTTCTTACTGGCGGTAAAGCAAAGGCGATGGAGGGAAGTGGTTGTTTTCATGATTATTATCGTTACTTTTTTTTCCCCTTGTGCAGTGTTGTTTATGAGAGACTTGACAGGACGTTATGAACTAAGAAAGTATGATGTGTGTGTGTGTGTGTGTGTGTGTGTGTGTGTGTGTGTGTGTGTGTTTGCGCGCCTCTTAGCATTACATATTTGTTCGCACTCTCAAACATTATGATCCTCTTCCTTACATTTCTTTTAACACTCTGCAATGATAGTTATTTATATGTTCTTAGATCTGCTTTCACAATTCCTATTTCAGTTGATCAAGAAATCTACGTCAATAAAAAAAAAATAGAGAGAGAGAGAGAGAGAGAGAGAGAGAGAGAGAGAAATGCAACAATATAAATCTGTTACCCCTGAAAGTAGTCTAACAAAAGAACAAGATTAATACAACTCTTCACAGCTTGCAGAAACTCGCCCTCTTTTTCGCTTCTACGCCCGCTCCACTTTCCTGATGAGAGTGGAAGGTCTGTATGGTGAGTGGTGGTGGCGGCGGTGAGCGAGGCAGGGGCGGCGTGGTGGCGGTGCGTCAGGTCACGGCCAGTGGTTTGGGCGGGTTCCCAATTTTCGCCATTTTCAGGGACATTATTGACTGGTGAGAGGCGCCGCCATGTTAGGAAGGAGGGACTCTCTCTCTCTCTCTCTCTCTCTCTCTCTCTCTCTCTCTCTCTCTCTCTCTCTCTCTGATATTCATCTTTAAAGATCTATTCGTCTCTGTATACAAAATATGGCGAGCTCCTGCACATGAGAGAGAGAGAGAGAGAGAGATTCCCATATCCTCTCTTGCCATGCCAATCCACACTCCAGCACCTTCACCTTCACCTCCACTTCCTTCATCCACTTTCATCTCGCCAGCCACACACACACACACACACACACACACACACACACACACACACACACACACACACACATCCCCTCTCACTCCACACTCCCATATCATCTGCTGTCACTCTCTCACCCATTCTCTTCCTCTCTTCTCTTTCTTATCTTTACACTTTTTACCTCCGTTCTTCTTTCCTTTATTTCTCTTGAATTCCTATTTCTTTAATGGTGTTCTTATCATATTTGTTACATGTAGTTATTCTCTATCATTCTTCGCCTTCAATAGTTATTTTTCTTCATTTTCTTTTCTTCTTCATTATTACGTCTTTATTCGCTCACCTTCGTTTATTCTTTTCACATGTTTCCGTCTATAGTACTTCTTCACTTGTCTTTTCTGCTTCACTACTTTTCATCATCTGCACTTCTTCACTTCATTACCTCACGTTTCCACTTCCTCCTCATGTAGTACAGTCACCTCACGTCCAGCACCCCACCCACCACTGTTTCACGACCCTGCTGATGCTTAAGCGATACCTTTTTCAGGGTTTTAGTAGCTTTAGTTGAATATTAGACAAATTTATGGTGCTGGGATGGCGGGTGGACACGGATTGGGACTACCACGTGTAGGCCTATTAACTTTCTTTGTAGCTTTCCATTATTTTATGTTGTTTTTATTATAGTTTTTAATATGTAACTAGGAATGATGAAAGAGAGGCATTAGTGGTGTTTTTTTTTTTTTTTTTTTTTTTGTCTAGGATTATTCTATTTTGATTTACGATGGTACTAACGAACTACCACCCCCACCACCACCACCACCACCACCACCACCACCACCTGTTGCCTTCATTTTGGCCGTAATAGATGCGGGAGAGGAATGAAAGGGAAAAGGACGGACATATTATAGATGAAAGCAGCTATAGAAACCCAGAGCTCCCATTCCCTTAACCTCCCCTACCCACCCCTGCCCTTCCCTTCCCCACCTGAGCAGACCCGCGTTCATACTGAGCTTAAATTGAGAGCTTTATAATAAGAAGGGGATGAATCTCCTTTGTCTACCGAAACTCTATAGGAGGACACAGATATCCTTTCCTTTGCAGCGGCCCTCACCTCCTCTCCATCCCGCCCGTTACCCGTATCCTTCGCTCAAGCATCTCCTGAAGTAAAGTGAGGGAGGAGGAACAGGGTAGTGGGTGAGGAGAGAAGGGAATGACACTTGACACCCCTCTCCTCCTCTCCCTCTCTCTCCCTCACCCTTTTCTCCATCCCGTCTAACAGAAATGCCGCCGCGATACAATAACCCGTATTCTGAATCGCTTGGAACTCTAAAGGACTGTTTTCAAAGGCCATGGAGATGATTTGTCTATTTTGTGAGTTTTTATCTCGTTAATATTGCTAAATTCTCATTAAACTTTCGTCGAGTCGTGAAAACACCATTGGAAGTGTTTGTAAATTTTTGTAAGGTATGTAAAAAAGAAGTCAATGCGTAGAAAAATATGTAAATGTGGTCCTGAGGTGACGTGGAGGGAAAGGAACCTGATCTGTAGTTTGGGCATTGGTGTCAATAGCTGTAATGTTCCTCAATGATTATGTTCGTGCTGGATAATAGCTACTTATTCGTTCCCGGTGTTTTAATGTGGTATTAGCAGTGCCTGTCCTTTTCTTGCTGTTATGTTGTCTTTTCTTTCGGTTTCGTTGTTATTTATGATGACGCCAGTGATTATTGTCCTCACTGTTAATGTTCGTGCTGGATGATGGCCATTTGTTCGTTCGCTGTTTTAAGGTGATATTAGTAGCGTCTATTCTTTGTTGCTGTTGTGTCACATTACCTCCTGTCATTGTTGCTGTTTTTTAATGTTGCCTTAAGAGTCGTCAGTGAGTTTGCGGAAGTCATGAATTTATCCATCCTTTCGCTTTTTTCTCTTCTTTTTTCTCTCTCATCTAAGTTATCATCTCTTCTTCACTACTTTCATAATCTTCACCTCATCTCCAGCTTCGCCATGTAGTACAGTCACTTCACTTCTAGCACCCACTACTGTTTCACGACCCCTGCTGCTGAAGTGATACCTAATTCAGGGTTTTAGTAGCTTTAAAAGAATATTAGACAAACTTATGGGCAGGGAACGTGTTTGTTGGTGAAGCGTGAAGATAAGGAAGCTTGATGCATATTGACTCCCTGCTGTCTTCCTGGGGATTAAGAGTGACAGGTTGTTACTCTTGGACATGCGCAGCTAGTTAGAGAAGCATGACGTGACGTGACGTGTATAAATGGTGGTGACGTGATGACAACACGTGTAGAAAAATAAATAAATAAAAATACCAGAGAATTAATAAAAAAAAAAAAGTTAACTAAACCACAAACACAATGTAGATCTAGCCATGATATTTTGTTATACAGAAAGAAGTGAAATAAGGGAAAAGCTTACTAAAACAGAGCAGAGTGGGAGAAAAACAAAAGCGCAAGAAGAACAAGGGCAGTAGCAGGGAAAGGAGAGCGCTAGGGAGGCAGCGAGAGAAGTGAGATGCGGCAACAACGTAAAGTGGGTGGAGTCAGAGAAGCGACCGAATTCTTCATAACAAGACGTGAGGAGCGGCAGCCAATCGCAGAGCAGCGGGCGGTCGACCCCTCCTGCAAGCGTTATGGAGAGAAAATGAGAGGAAGAACACAAGAGACAGGAATGGAGATAGATAACGATAGATATATGCATCGAGGTAAAATAATATATAACTATAAACAAAATGTCACAGGGTAGTTATGTCAAAAAGTACTATTAGTCAAACGTAATCGCAGTGTTGATGGCAAGTAATGACAAGTGTAATGAAAAACTGCGCTATCTGTGTTGTTTATCGTCCCACACCGCCCCGCTGCCTCTCCCCTGCCTCACAGTAGCGATAAACCCACCGAAACTACCCCATTTTTGTCCTAATGCACTTCCGGGGCGGTGTACGGTTACGGAGATTAGGTGACGCTGAGGAGCGGGACGGCGCCGGAATGTTGCCTGCTGCCCTTCATTGTGTGTTTGTATGTATGTATGTATACACACGACTTATCACCACCAGGACCTCACTGTGTGTGTGTGTGTGTAACCAGGATTAGCGAAAGTTAGGTCAAGTTAGGTCATGAAGGAACGCAACGTATTAAGAACAGCACCACTAAAATACAGGTTTTGTAAAGGCTACAGACGACTCCTAACACGTTTACAGTGGAAAGTGTAAGAATCTTTTTAATAATCTGGTCTTGTATATCACTCATAACACTGTAATGTCGGTAAAGTTTCTAGAATCGCCAGGTTACACACACTAGCAATTTTTATGCGTTTCCCTGTGATATTGGTTAAGATAAAGGAGTTACCCATATTTTGATTATGAGATGAGAATTTTTTTTTCATTTGGGTGAGTAAATTGATGAAAATATGTAAAATTCATGACTAAGGGATTGATTTATGAACTCTAAGTTCTGCTGACGCCTCAGAATGGGAAACGCATTACTTTATTTATTATTGGCGTCGCACCTACTACTGCTACTACAACTGCTACTACTACTACTACTACAACTGCTGCTACTACTACTACTACTACTACTACTACTACTACTACTACTACTACTACATAAAAAATTCCTACAAAATACAATCAGTCAGAAATTAAATAAACCACGAAAAAACTGCCTTACATGAAAAATAATAGATATTAAATAAAAAAGTAAAATAAGAACTGCTGTTCACCATCTTTAGTCTGCAACAAGAAAAGAAGAAAAAAAATATTCCGCCGCTGTCTATCTGGCTCCCGGTGGCTGCTGTCCCGTGTACCCTGTCTGCCGCACTCCCGCCCCACCCGTCGCCTTCCCTCCGCCGTGTAACTTGACCTTACTCGGGCCTTCTACCCCCATTACCAGGTAGTACACTGACCCGCGCCTTCATCGAACACCCGGATAAGACGACTTGTTGCTTTGTTCGCCTCCTGTCATCGGCCGCCGCCCGAGATATTATAATACGGAGAGACAGAGAAGACCTGCTTTGTTTACCCGAAGGTGCCAAGAGTACGATGACAGCTGTCCCTGTCTGGCGGCGGTGGCTGCTGCTGCTGCTGCTGCTGCTGCTGCTGCTTGCCCGTGTTTGTTCCTTCCCTTTCTTTCTCCTTCACTCGAGATGAAGAGAGGAAAAATGAAGATGCAAGGGGAATCGTCAATAATGAGGGCCGGAATAGAAAAGTGACCTCATTCTTGGGTATTTGAAAGAGTTTTAAAAAGATACGTTGTCAAAGACTTTTAAGATCAAATTATCGAGTAAACCTTTTCTCTTCCACCCATAATCCGCAGGGAACAGTCACCCTTACACGTTTCTGAATAAGTGTCACAGTTTTCTGCCCAACAAGGCTCTCCAGGGAATGGATTTTTTTAATAATATGGACCTTATTTTTCCTCATCCTTAGAGCCGTCTCCTTGCTTTCCTTTTTCTCTTCTCGCCAGGCGTCCGCGAGTGTCTGGCTGGGAGAAGACTGCTGTTCTGTCATTATGCTCTAAACTGCACTACATTGATACTTTTTAACTTGCAGGCCGCTCAATCGCTTCTCCTTTTACTAGCTAGATAATATGACACGTTTTTATTTCGTGTAATCACTTCCATCAGTCTCCCAATTGGTTTTCCGTTCACTGGCTATAGAAAACATCACATATCTTTAAATCGTCTGATCTCTCCTCCAGACGCCACTAAAGGACAGGTTTCTCTTGTCATCTGATGGCGTTGTATTAGTGACACCATGCGATGAACCGGCGAGGGGATGATGATGACGATGATGATGATATTGATGACGTAATAACCTGTTACTCGACCGGCCGAGGGTTAATCCTGCAGAGATCACGTTACTAATGAGGACTATAAGGACAAAAATGTACCTAGTTTTTTTTTTTTTTTTCTATTATATATATACCATGACCCCTCGAAGCTGCATCTGGGGAGTGAGGTTATAATTATACGCCTGATATTTAGAGAACTCGGTCGTGGATCATAAGGATGGTGATTTACAGCGCACTATTCTGTTTCTGCACCCGCCATGTGTGAGGGCGGTGGAGGCGGTGGAGGTGGTGGCTGCGTGAGGGATGGTGGTGCGTGGATTGATGTGCACACGTGGCTGGTCATTCACGTCATCATCATCTCGCCTCGTCTCCAGCTTGATATTCCGATGGTGTATTAACAAGATGGAGTCATGTGTGCTTGTATGCTTGAAATGTTGCTGGTCTTACACACACACACACACACACACACACACACACACACACACACACACACACACACACACATGTTGGTGATGGCATTGTTTGTAAGCGTGCAGCATGTGTGTGTGTGTGTGTGTGTGTGTGTGTGTGTGTGTGTGCTGCCTGCCTTGTGACTTGTAAAGAGAAACAATATTAGGATATGATATAACATACTACTACTACTACTACTACTATACTACTACTACTACCACTACCACTATACTACTTCTACTACTACTACTACTACTACTACTACTACTACTACTACTACTACTACTACTCTGCATTGTGCATTCGCCCACATCTTCACACTTTCCCCAGCTTTGTCAGACCCTTCTCTTCTCCCCCCACCGCCCTGCCGCGCTCTCCCTCTCTCCCAGCCAGGTATTGAGCGATGAAACTCTACACCAATTAGGAAAAGGCGATGGTGCTCCCCTGAACGCTCTCTCTCTCTCTCTCTCTCTCTCTCTCTCTCTCTCTCTCTCTCTCTCTCTCTCTCTCTCTCTCTCTCTCTCTCCTCATTATGTAGATAGATAAGGATATACGTGTGTACAAACTTGCGGATAACTAAATGTGCATAAGGAAAAAATACAGCTAGGAAGGAGGAAAAAACAGGGCGAAGACAGGTAAAAATAAACGTGCCTAGTGCTAAGTGCAAGAACAAGCTGCTTTATTTTCGAGTTACAATTATTTTTAAGGTAAACACACACACACACACACACACACACACACACACACACACACACACACACACACACACACACACACTTCGGGGTGTTTTTATGTGTTTTCTTTTGCGTTATTATTGGTTTCTATTCATACAGTC
>NC_059269.1:7363628-7463628 GCF_017591435.1 Portunus trituberculatus | reverse complement strand
TTACAAGGTAGACATTTCAAATTTGTATGAGTCACATTATATTTAGAATCACTTGTACCATTCCATTTGACACGTCAGTTTTACATCACTGGATAAACACGCAGAGTTCAGGATTTGGTAAATAAAGGTAAAGTGTACGTCATGTTAAAGAATGGAGGTGCAGGTCTTCCACTTGGTCTGGCAACGATGGTGACAGCCACCAGCGACCTTCGTCGGGTAAATGAGGCTTCACTTGGGCGGGTGGGCGGGTCGGATGTTGCCTCCCTCTAGTTGCCGTCCTTCGCAGCAGCCCCTCACGCCGGCCACGGTGACTTCCACTCCTACAGTCTTCCGGTGGTTAATCAATTTCTGTACAAATCAGTATTCCATTCAAGGTCTGATTTGTTTTCAATATTTCACGGCGGAAGACATCCTCTATTTATCAGGCCCGGGAACAGCAGGTAAACAGCGGGCGGCGCCCATGTTCACCCCGATTAAGTGATTACTGATCCTGATGATAATGCGGCCATGGTGACCCCCTATTACATCCCCGATAGTCCGATAACCCCCACGATGGTCAGATAGGATACCTTGATTGGCCGATAGCGAGCCCCTTATTACAGCTAAATGGGCCACCGGGGCCTGATGGGGCTTTTCCGGGCGACTGCTTTCGAGTGTCCGGTCTGAATGGACGGGCGACACACTGTTTGTTCTGAGGCATCTTGAAGGACCCTCGAGGGATGGTTCGTGGAGAGCCCTTAAGAGGAAGTCGAGTAAGAGCGAGAGATTAACCAACTATAGGTCTTAAAAACCCGCTTTCATGAACGGTATGCGAGAACATTGTTTCCTTAGAATGTGTACGTATAGTTTGTCGCGGCGATAGTGAGTGATATATTGGTGGGCAAGTGGCGATAGTGATGATGGTGTGTTACTGCTTTTGATTTTGTTGGTGGTTATACTGTAGAAGAAGTAACGAACTGAGCTTGAAAATATAGGTTGTAATAGAGGACCTGCTCACTACCGCATCGTAGTAATCAATCAGTGTAGCTGCTGAATCCTCGGAGGCTTTAGTGAGATGCTTACCGTCAGGGAGTTCACAGCATCCACGAATCAGTACATATGGACATTTGGCGGAGTGGTCAGCAGCTCCAGCGGTACTCTCATGTCAGGGTGGAAATGGCTGGTGCTGCGGCGGACGAGGGGCGTGGTGGTGGTGGTGGCGGCAGTGGTGATGGTATCGTGGGTGTTGGTGTGGGGTCCTGCCCGACACAGACAACGAACGCTCTTCTCTCTCCAGCCATCTGCTGTGTCACAAGCGTCCCTTTCTCGTCACTCGTTTGTGCTGTGTGTCATTTACCTCCGTGATGCTTGTTATTCATCTTCTTGTTGCTATATAGTGCTTGTAGTTCCCATATAGCTGTTATTAGTCTTTGTGTTGCTGTTCATTCCTTTTGTGTTGTCTCCTTTAGTGAGAGAGAGAGAGAGAGAGAGAGAGAGAGAGAGAGAGAGAGAGAGAGAGAGAGAGAGAGAGAGATCGGGCTGGTGGTTCGTCGTATCTTGTTACACACCATTCTTACCCCCGTCCTTCGGTAGTCCTGCCCTGGGTACGGTAAGGTCAACCAGCCACACACACACACACACACACACACACACACACACACACACACACACACACACACACACACACCACTACAGTTTGCTACACCATACACACTGTAGACACAGCCGCATCTTCGCACTATACTGCTCACAATCACAGACAGCATTTCGCAGGCATCCTCACCCTCTTCGCACGAACCACAGCCAGCCCCTCGCACTACATACATCACACACCGCCGTCCCTCTTACCATACACGGTCACCCCTACACACACACACACACACACACACACACACACACACACACACACACACACACACACACACACACACACACACACACACACACAGACCGACCACGTCCTCTGCTTCATGTTAATCACCGCTGAACGAACACTACCACCTCATGCATGTTTTCATCTCCTCATATCCAGCCACAAGACTTTCACTGCTATAAGTTACCCAGTTTCATTTATGGTTTAAGTTAGATACCTTATTTATTCATTCTTTTTTTTTATGGCCTAGTTAGCAGTATCAAGAATTTCGGTATAGTGAAAATTCCAAACAGTTCCACTACAGCCGCTTGAACTACTGCTATGAATATAGAAACCCTCGTTAACTTCCATCACTATAAAAACTTCACCAGAATCACGATATTGCATGAAGACCCCTATAATTTCCACTACATCTTGTCAAAATACCATAAGAATCATGAAAACCCACTTGAGAACTTAGCTCATTTCACCGCAGTCCATTAATTTGATACTAGAATCATTAAAACATTGGAAAATCCTCTTAATTTTTCACGGCTACCTCTTATATTACCACTACAATCTTGAAAGTACTCTTTAAAACCCTTCTGTACTGATTTTTCTTTCGTCATATCTGTACTCCTATCGTTCTGTTTACTCACCATCGCCAGGGTTATATAATGTCAATAGAGAATACAGAATAGTGTGTGATGATTTCCCTTGTATTGATATATAAACCGTACTGTCTTGCGTGCATAGTCCCAGTAAGACCTCTGTGATGAAGACCCAGGATGACAAACAAAAAAACAAGGGAACTTTCAGAGTGCTACAAAAATGCAGTGTATCTACACAAGGCACAAGTTGCTTTCTCTGTGTGATATTAAGTTAGTTCCACTCCCTTCTGCTACCAAACCAAGACCGTATTGTTGATAAGCGCCCGAACGAATACTATGTGCCAGTTCCAAAGGTTAGGTAATTATAATGTCTTCTTCTTCTTCTTCTTCTTCTTCTTATTATTATTATTATTATTATTATTATTATTATTATTATTATTATTATTATTCTTTAGGCACTTCCCTTCATTTCCACGTATTGTTCCTATCCATAACGTTCTTTAATCCTCTATTGAAGCATCTTACTACCTTTATTAAGTACAGTATAACCATACACTATATCAATCATCTATGCCTTATTTTAGAACTATTTTTCCCCCACATCTTGAATCCGCTACTTCTTTCCTTATCCTTATTACTTACCCAAGAATCTTGTACACATCATTATTATATCTCATGGCCACTTCAGTTCCAACACAGGTCAGCAATCTTCCTCCTTTCCTCCTTTCTTTTGATAGGAAAAAATGGAAATTTTTCCATTAAGCGCAGCAGCAGCTAAGGTCATATGGCACCGCTAAGGTTAACGGGAGAACGCTACATGTCCCACTGGGCAACTAGGTTTGGCTAGGATTCGAACCCGGACCGCCTAGACCGGAGGCCCCAACACTACCCACCTTAACCAGCTACGTCACCCAAACCCCTCTTTTGATAGAAGACACACGCAGCCCACCAACAGTGCAACGTAAAGAGCTGTGATAGTCGAACAAATCCTCCCTTTCCCATTGAGTGCTGTCCCTGTAAATGTATCGGAAAAGCCAGTACTTGTAAAGATAACAGTTGAGAGAGATAGTGTAGTGTGTGAGCATCAATAGAATGTAATGTTAGTAGCAGTGAGGGCGCAGTGAGCATGGCTGGGAGTCTCAAAAAGAGATCCAAAAGTGTACAAAGATTAGTATTGTACGTGAATGAGAGAATGAAGGGAAGTGAAGAAGAGGAAATATTATAGTCATATTCTGTATTTAGTGGAGTTGTGAAATAAGAAGTGGTGTGTGTAAGAGTTAGTGGTGATTACTGCTGCATGGAGTGCTGGAAATGAAAACGAAAAATGAGCGAGGAAAGGAAGAAAATAGAATAAGAGGAGAGGGAGGAGGAGAACACAAGAAGAATTATTAGAAGATATCGAATACAACTGTGTAACCTGCATTATATGATATCACATTTGAACCCTGTAAGAATCTCACTTCCCGCCTTTCTTTACTTTAAATCCAATGTGTGTGTGTGTGTGTGTGTGTGTGTGTGTGTGTGTGTGTGTGTGTGTGTGTGTGTGTTCTAGTGTAATAGTGACCGCTCGTGACTCACAACCAAGAAATCCGGAGCTCTCGAATCCACGGACGAATGTAAACGCCCTCTCTCTCTCTCTCTCTCTCTCTCTCTCTCTCTCTCTCTCTCTCTCTCTCTCTCTCTCATACACACACTGCTGCTCCAGATCCTGTTTGACCACCTTCAAACTCACCAGCTGAACCTCGGCGACAAATTACTGGGTCGCCTCCCCCTCGCCTGCCTCTCTTGTCCTTTGTTTATATCCGGGCCTGAGACAAGTGAGCGTCGCCTTGCGTTATCAGATGGCGACTCTCTCTCTCTCTCTCTCTCTCTCTCTCTCTCTCTCTGAGTATATAAGGTAGTCGTAATGCATATTAGAGAGCAAAACAATAGTGTAGTGTAGTGTGTGTGTGTGTGTGTGTGTGTGTGTGTGTGTGTACAAGTATAAGGGATAGTTATAAAGATTGTTTAGAGAACCTTCGATATTTAAACGCTACTGTTTCACCACCACTCAGAGATCCACCACCACCACCTCCACCACCACATCATCACTGTTGTTGTTGCCTAATATGTAGAGAGAGAGAGAGAGAGAGAGAGAGAGAGAGAGAGAGGCGGTAAGGGACTGGATGAGATGGGATGGGATGGGGGTGACTCATTACAAACGATAGTACGTAAGAGACAGGACTGGAACGGGGATGCTACACGTGTCCCATTGTGGAGGGGATCAGTGCAGGCGTAGCGGAAGGGAAGGGAGCGATGGAGCGTGAAGGGAAGGTATCTATTATAATGGTGGATAATGGACTTAGGGCACGCGCCAGGAGGGTGGGAGAGAGAGAGAGAGAGAGAGAGAGAGAGAGAGAGAGAGAGAGAGAGAGATGCACTTAATCACATATGTAGTGCTTGTATACAGATAGAGAGGCAAATAAATAATCAAATAAATTCACAAAGTCAAAATGATCTAGTGCCAAATGCAAGAGAGAGAGAGAGAGAGAGAGAGAGAGCGCCGCCAGATAGGTACGTAAATAGATAGATACGCACAGGCAGACAAACAAACAAGTTGAAAGCAAGCAAGAAAAATATCAGAGAGAGAGAGAGAGAGAGAGAGAGAGAGAGAGAGAGAGAGAGCAGGTGTGGTGCAGACAGCGGCGGTGGCAGGTGGTAGTGCTCGCCGTGATTGACAGCTGTTGAGTGGCCGAGGGGCGGGAGGGCGGCGGTGGAGGCGGCGGCGGGCATCGAAGGGCGGTTAGCAGCAGCTTTAGTTGGTGAGATAGAACACGTTTCTTCCTTTCTAAAATTCCTTTGGCTCCTTTAACTCCTTCAATGTCCCTCAATTTCATCAGCCTATTATTGATACCCACATTTTTTCATCCATTTTTCTCTTTCCTTATGGTTTTTTTTCCTCCTCATCCCTCATACTCGTACATCCTCCCCTGCGCCCCTCTCTCTCTGTCTCTCTCTCCCCCTCTCTCCTGCTCGCTGACCCCTCACCTCCACCCAGACTGCTCCCCGTCCTGCCATTGTTACCAGTAATGCAACCTTTATGCTGAGCTGAGCACGTATTATAGGAACGTTCTCTATCCCACCGTCTACTACTTCCCCTCTCCCTTTCCCTCGCCTTCCCTGTCCCTCCTTTGCCCTCCATTCATGAAACACAGAGAGGAGAGGGGAGGAGTGTGACTGACTTTAGAATTGAACTCGGGATGACATGAGGGAGGGACGCTACGAGGCAGTACCCTGTATGATGTAGTCTGGTCTGCAATCAGTGGTTCTTTCCCCGCCTGTCTGGCATGCAGTACCTGCCCCAGTACGAGTAAGCATGTTTTGTGAGTGTTTGTCTGATGCTTTTCTCTCACTTCTGTATCCATTATAAAGGTTGGTTCTATGTCAGTTCCAAGCAAATGACTAAGTACTGTACGTTCAGCATGCTTTGTGAGTGTTTGCTTGATTTTTACTTGGTTGTTCATTATGTTGTGCTTTGTCTATTGTGTTATGTTTAAGCTCCTCTGGTGTATATTCTGAAACGTTTTACTCTCTCACCGTCACTGCTTCCTAAAGGCTCCCGTTGATGATATTCGTGTTTTTAAGGGTATTTGTATGTTTCGAGTGATAGATTGGTAAGATATCTAGTTTATGAAAAGGAGAAAATGTCTTGAACGTAGTTAGTTGTCTCTACGGCCTAGGAAAATGGTCGTGGTGAGAAAGCAAGGCGTTTCTGAATACAAGCGTTAGTATACTGTGGTTCATGACACTATCCCGAGATTGTACCTTTTCTATACAGGGACTGGGAGTGGCTAAGAGTGTGAACTATGTGTCTGTAAGACTGTGGTACGTTGTCTGAGCTTGATGATTGCTGGTCTGGTGTATAGATAGATAGATTGATAGATAAATAGTTTCCAAGCATTGATTAAAGCAGACTGCTATGTAAATTCTACACACGTAAAGTAAATTTCCTCACTAAGGCTCCTCCATGATAATTTCACCCCAAATCGTTCCTCCCACGGTGTGTTCCCTCAACGTAATTCAACATTGATGCCGGGCGGGGAAGAGGATTAGTTTTAGGGAATGTTCATTGGGGGGAATTTACCCATTGGGAGGGGGAGGCGGGAAAGGGGAGAAGTTACGGTATGATTTTTTTTTTTTTTTTTTGTACACTGGGCGTGCTCTCTCTCTCTCTCTCTCTCTCTCTCTCTCTCTCTCTCTCTCTCTCTCTCTCTCTCTCTCTCTCTCTCTCTCTCTCTCTCTTTCTGCTTTTCTCGCTTTTCACGTGTTTATTTGCTTTGCCTATTCGTTATTATCACTGTATCTATTTCTCCACCTCTTTCTATTTGTCAGTCGGCTAATTCTCTCTCTCTCTCTCTCTCTCTCTCTCTCTCTCTCTCTCTCTCTCTCTCTCTCTCTCTCTCTCTCTCTCTCGCTCGCTCAAGGTGTGCAAAAGTAAGGAAAAGTGACTAAATACTCGTAGCCACAAGGAAAGACGAGCTAGGCAAGAGGAAGGCGCTGGCATTAAGAGGGTCACTGGGAGGGTCGCACTGGGCATAAGCAGGATAAGCGGATCGTCATATATGGACTAGGAGGCCTTCTGTATATACCCTTGCCTTTTTTTTTTCTTTTCTTTTTGCGTACGGTTTGTTTACAAGTAGTTTTCTTTTTTACAGTCTCTCTCTCTCTCTCTCTCTCTCTCTCTCTCTCTCTCTCTCTCTCTCTCTCTCTCTCTCGCTGACTGGGAATGAGTGTAGCGGGTAACGCGACTTCTGGTTGAGTTGTACTGTTTGTCTTTCGTCCCTCTCGTCTCCCAACAAGCGTGAGAGTGGCGAGGTGAGGCGTGAGGCGAGGAAAGTGTGCGCTGATCCGTATTAACTACCCGGGCGCAGGTGTGAGGGCCAGTCAGGCCCTCTATCTGCAGCCTCATCAGGGTCGCGCTGCAAGAATTAGCAGCTCGCGCTCACAAACAAACTCGGCCACTTCCATTTCACGAATTGTCAGTTTTTTTTTTTTTTATTCCCAGGAACATACACAAATTTGAACGTCATAAACTAAAAATTACCTGTCAGTTTCTTTTTTTTTTTTTTTCTTGGATTACTTACAGTTTATGATCTTGTGTGTTTGCATATCTGCCCCAGTTTACATTTTCTAACTAACATGCGTTACTTCTTCATTATTTACTTTATCCTTCTTTATGTCTTCCCCCTCCTGTGTGTGACTATCTAGTAGGCAGTGGCCCGTTGTACCGCAAGGGAGCTATATAGCTGCCTGCTGAGGCCCAAGCCACGCTCAAGGGATTAGTCCAGCTGAAGATGGCCTCTTGATAACCTCAGCCTCCCTCATCCTCTCCTGATTATCTCCCAGACTTTCCTCCTCCTCCTCCTCCTCCTCCTCCTCCTCCTCCTGTTTTTCTTTTTCCCCCCATCCTCCCCGTCTCTCTGTCTCTGTCTCCTCGCACCTTATCGCCATTGTACGGCACAACTCACAAATCCCACCCATTACATTATGCTGCTCACTAATCGGCAGTCACTGTTCGCACGTTCAGGAATGCAGCCTGACAGACTACTCGGTGTATCTCTCGTGTCCTTTGATGTGCCACGCATGTATCATTGTGCGCCTTTTTGTTCTGCCGGTGTGATGAACAGCATATCTCATCCTGCATGTTAAAGAATAAGACAAAGGAGCTTCTAGCCACGATGACACTTACATTAGAACCACTTTGTCCCCCGCCAGGTGTGAAGTGGCAGCTGTCGCGGCGTCTCCAGCAAGCCACAGTGACAGTGGGTGTGCTTCTCCTGCAGAAGGCTCGGGAGGAGGTGGAGGAGGAGGGGAGGGGAGGAGGTGGTGGTGGTGGGGAGGAGGAGGAGGAGGAGGAGGAGGAGGCAGCAGCAATAGTGAGCTACTGACTCCACTGGTGAGCCTGGGTCGCGCAACCTCCATAGCAGCGGGCACCCTCACTACCTCGCCCACTGTCACGTCCCTGTCTCCGTCTTACCACGGGGCCGTCGCCACCAGCACCGCCGCCAACCCGGTCACCTCCACTCCCAACAACACCAACAACAACAACGAGGCTGCACAAGCCACACACCCGCCGCCGGCGTCCCTCCAGTCCCTGGACGCCTCCTGGCTCACCACCTCCCTACACAACAACTCCCTGCATGGTACGTCTCCCGCTCAGTGATTCTTGTCATAGTGAGTACGTTTACAGTTTTTTTTGTGACAAGAAAACCAAGTTCATCTCATTATTTACCAGACGATCTCTCTCTCTCTCTCTCTCTCTCTCTCTCTCTCTCTCTCTCTCTCTCTCTCTCTCTCTCTCTCTCATAGATGAAAAGCTCTGTCAGTTAGTAGTTTTCTCTCATTAAGCTTCTTCCAGTTTATTAGAGTTGAGTGTCTTTCGACTGTCTCAGTGCTGACATTTCCTCTGTCTCTCCGCCGCAGAGGTAAAGGGGGAACCAGACCAAGACGTGTTCACCGAGGCATTGCCGCCCTATAGCTCCGTCACCGCCTCCAGCGCCACCACAGACAAACACGATCTCTCAACCTCTCACCTGCAACAGCTATACTCCAGGTAAGTAGTGTGTGTGTCCTGCAGGTAAAGTGAAAAGTGTTTTTGAAATAAAAGACAAGATTTGTTTACACTGCTTTGTCCACTGATGAGCCATCTTCCTTCCCCTCCTCTCTCTCTCTCTCTCTCTCTCTCTCTCTCTCTCTCTCTCTCTCTCTCTCTCACAGCACAATGCAGGCGTATGGGGGTAACTCGTACATGCAGCCAGCCGGCTTCTACAATGCTGTGCCAAACTCACAGTACTACGGCACCGACTACCTCCTCAGTGAGTGTTTGCCCTGCACCACACCACCGCAACGGAGGCCAAGTGCACTCAGGCATTCCTTCATCAACAATTGAAGTACCATTGGGTGCTTTTTAAGTTGTCGCGTCATTTTGCTGTTGTGTTACAGTTACGGAAACTAACTGCGACGCTACTGACGCAAATGTTTTAGAGTGGACATCATTTATATGTGTTGAATTTTCTAGATTTTTATTGAATGTGAAGAAAATTAATAGAGATATGCCTGTGTGTGTTGGTGACGTGTGTGGGTCTATGTGTTAGTTAATTTATTTTTCCATTAAGGAATTATGTAAACCCTAAGCATATTTACCCATTTATACTTACATATGACACGCTCTGTCGATCTTCATGTTCTTGTCAAATGGCTTATGTTTCGCGTTTGCTTTATGTTCTATACCATGGCCGCCTTGCGCTAACTGTTCCTCTCCTCCCTCCAGACAGCACGCGGAGTCTCAACCAAAGCAGTAAGGGAGCTTTGGGTTCAGGTTCCCTCAGCTCCTCCTGCCTCAGCTCCACGGGCTCCCTGGGCTCAGCGGGCTCCCTAGGCTCCGCTACGGCCTCCTACTTGAATCCTTATGGATCCTTCAGCGGGAGCAGCGGCACTCAGTGTCAAAACCCTTACTACGGCACCTCCTACAACACCTCCTTCGCCGCGGGCAACACCCAGAACTACACCTCCACCCAGCAGGTAACACACATACACACACTCACACACACACACACGCCCGGTAGCTCAGTGGTTAGAGCGCTGGCTTCACAAGCCAGAGGACCGGGGTTCGATTCCCCGGCCGGGTGGAGATATTTGGGTGTGTCTCCTTTCACGTGTAGCCCCTGTTCACCTAGCAGTGAGTAGGTACGGGATGTAAATTGAGGAGTTGTGACCTTGTTGTCCCGGTGTGTGGTGTGTGCCTGGTCTCAGGCCTATCCGAAGATCGGAAATAATGAGCTCTGAGCTCGTTCCGTAGGGTAACGTCTGGCTGTATCGTCAGAGACTGCAGCAGATCAGACAGTGAAACACACACACACACACACACACACACACACAGTAGGCGACCGAGGTGAATTACATACACACACTACTCTCGTCCTTTTCTCAGCGTCCCTACCTCCCAATCCCAGTCTGTCTCCCATTCTCTCATACTTTCCCTTCCACTTCCTCTCCTCGCGCCAGTCTCTCATCCCTTCATCCCTCAGGGCCTGGACTCCGCTTACTACTCAGCGGCGGCGTACGCGGGGCAGGCGGCGGCGGCGGGAGGTTACTACTACGGACAGAGCTATGGTTACATGGGCTCCTCGTCCGCCTCATCCCCATCCTCCGTTGCCACCGCCTCCAACGGTCTCTCCTCCGGCCTACCTACCGCGGCGCCCTCCACGCCCAACCCCACCACCTATCAGCTCACACTGCCTATCGAACGTGAGTACTGGCGGCTCCAAACGGCGTGATGCAGTAGCTGTCTTTTTAATGCCTATTTGACCTTTATGATGGGATGCACTTCAGTGGTTCCTTTATTCTTCTTTTTGTTGGTCAGTGCACTTCTCACATTATAAGGAAATGTATTTGCTCTTGTGTAAACGTACATTGTTTTGATTGCATAAAGTTTTGTTGTACTGTTGACTGCTTAGTTTTTCTTTATAGAGGCAGGATGGGTAGATGCGGTTTTATGTGCAGAATTACTTCGTATACTATGTTGACTTGTTCTCGTAACTACATTGTCGAGGGTTAGAGATGAACTGAATATTCTCCACGCGCAACACCTTCGCCTCCAAGTCCTTATGCTCTTGCGGTGCTTGCCTCATGAGGAAGGCGGCTGGCGGAGTGTGGTGGTGGTTATTGACAGAGGAAGGGAGTGGTATGGAATGTATTGTGGTTTATTGACAGAGTTGACGAGGATTGACGGGTTTGACAAATAGATTAATAATACTTAGATGTCAGGATTTAGTTCTTTGGAGTAGCTACATTGTGATAGAGTAGCTATAATGTGATAAACAAGATTATATATAAGTGGTAAGGAATTTATAGGAATGATTTAAGAGAGGTTTCTACAAATATGTTCCTCTCCTCACGGGTGATTATTGTTCCTTACAGCAGAGTCCGCCGGATTCCAGGGAGTGGACAGCCCATCTTCGCCGCTCAAAGATACAAGTTAGTCATTCTTTCATGTTATTCCCTGTATCCTTCAATATTCTAGAGTTTCATTTTTATTTTGCAAAGTTCACGTTGATCAGTAGTCGGGTTTTTCATGTCAGTCTTTTATTTCTCTTATGTGTATTGTCCTTGTTAAGCCACCATTGAAAAATAATAAATATGGTTTCTTTCTCTTAAACGTTGCTGGCTTTCATTAAAACTGTTTACAAGGGGCGCAGCAATCATTACTTAGGTTTTCATTAGTGTTTTTCTCCAGTCATCCTTGAAAAATCCCAATAACCACGAAGCACTTACCTGGAAACACTGGTCATACACTCACGTTCGCCCTCACAGTAGATTCCAGCTAGCACTTCGTCACTCTTAGCATAGCACACAACACATGGGTCAGATTATTCTCCTTTGTTTTGTTTTCCTAATCTCTTCCATTTCCCACCCCCTATTATTGCAATTACGCCTTGTATATCTTGTGAGGCTGGAGAGACGCTTGAGTTCTTGGATGAGTTCAAGTGTGTCGGGTCAGGGGTAGATAAGAGAGTAAGTGTGAGCAAGGGAGGCTGGCTGTTGAGAAGAGGAGTCGGGGCTTGTGCAGAGCTGGCGGGCGGGGCGTGAGAGGAGACCCTTGTGTACGCAGAATAAAGGTTAGTGTTTATGTTACTGAGAATCCACCTGAGGGAGTGTCTGTACTACATACACGGGAGCGGATACAGCTAGCATACCTTGGTGAATGAAGTGAAAAATGGATCGCTATAGAAGGAGGTTCATATGATTCTCTCTCTCGAGCCTCGATGAATGAAGTGAAAAATGGATTGTAGTAAGGAAGTTCATATGAAGACTCTCTCTCTCTCTCTCTCTCTCTCTCTCTCTCTCTCTCTCTCTCTCTCTCTCTCTCTCTCTCTCTCTCTCTCTCGTTCGCGATTATCTAAGCAATGAAACAACAACCGAGGTTTTATATACATACCTTCACGCAGAAAGTTTTCACGCTATTGAACGGAGACTACCTCTAAGTATAATCAAACCTCGCCTTTGAATTAAGAACGCTATTCCAACACGTCACTGCAGCGGCCGAGGACAGAGACGGTGCCTTAAGAGAGTGCACTGATTTCCTTGCGCTCTTCTCCACTTTCTCCCGCGTGCTGGCAACATTTCACAACTCAGGTCACTGTGAGGCTTCCTAATCGTTTAAGATGTTCCAAACTTATCTGACTTGTTTATCTGTTTAATTCAGTTCCAGAGCTTCGCCGCAAGTTTTCAGAGGGTTGCGCTATAATGCCTGAAGACCCACATTGGCTGGAGTTTTATGAGAGGCGACGACGAGATGTTTGGTGGTTTGGCTGTACGTGGTGCCTCAGCGGGGGTTGCGAACCTCTCAAAGACGCCTTACAGTGGTCTCGTGTTTCCCTGGCTAATCTGCTTTGCTCATTCATCTCAGTATTTTTCCATTAAACATTCCAAACATAAATAAAAACTTGTTCTGCGTATTCCATTACGGATTAAACCGATTAGACGATTTTTTCTCTTGTTTTCGAATGGGTTTTCTCGTGTGGTATATTTTTGCAAGGCTTTTCGTCGCTGTGAGAGGGGGGAGGGTTGTGAATGCGTGGTTGGTTGTCTTGCAGCTTTCCTTATCAGCTTTTAAGTGGCTTCACCGCCTTCTCTTTTGTTCTAGTTTTCTTCACTCCATTTGCTGTTCCTGGTTTACGTCAATGTTCCTATTTTGCAGTGGTTATTTTTGCTTTTTCTCCTTGGGTTACATCTTTTCTTCATTTTGTTTAGTGTTCTTTGTTTATGGCAATATTCTTGTTTTGCAGTGGCTATTGTTTTTATTTTCCTTACGTTGTCATTTAGTGAGCTACATCATTATATAATTTTTTTTCCTTTCCTTGTCTTATCAGTATTGTTGTTCCTGTACTTTAGTTATTGTTTTATACTTCTTTCACATCACCACCTCACCAAACAGACTCTCACACTTCATCTCCTTACTCGTCCCCTCCACCTCTCTCACTCCTTGTCACTTCCACTCCTTGTTACTCTAGTGCCTCTTCCTCTCATCACTTGTACTTCCCCTCCACCCCGCTGTCTTTATCTACACCCTTACCATACATCTCTCTCACACTCGTATCCTCTTCAGTTCTCCAATGTTCTTGTTCCACGTCACTTCTGTTCCTTGTTCATCTAGTCTCCCTTCCTCCCTCTAATGCTTCTTGCTCCTTACAAACATCACTATTACACTACTACATTTGTCTTCACCAGCTTTCTTGCAACACTCTTTACCTATACCACACACCATGAACGCCCATCGTGTTAGCTATTCCTTTATCTACACTCATTCCTTCCATCCATCCACTCTGTTTATATTAACTGCAGTCTTTGCTCAAACTTTCTTAATCCCACTTAGATTTAGGTTTCTATTCCCTCACGCCTTCTTTTCTCTCCTTATGTTCCGTCTTACTCCTTTCCTTTGGATGTTTCTTCTCATGTCTTACTGTATATTTGGTAGTATAAAAATAGCAGGTAGTCATACAAGAGTCATTTGTTTTGTTGATGCTTGCTATTGTCTCACACTTCTTTCTGTTATTTTTATGTCACCTCTATATACATCTCGTCTTATGATTTTTCCCTTTATAGGCAGTCGTCATACACATTTTTCTAAACACACACACACACACACACACTCTCTCTCTCTCTCTCTCTCTCTCTTTACTCTAACACTGTCCTTTTCTCTGTGTCATCTCTTCATACAGTATAGGACCATAGACCATCTTTTCCTAAAACGCCCTTTATATTATTCCTTTTGCAGTCTCATTCCATTCCTGAATCTCATTCCCTCCCTACGTATCGTCTTTATACATCCATCCTTCACCTCTACCACTCTCCTTCCATTTTATGTCATCTTATCTTTTTCTAACAACCTCTTACATTTGTCCTTTAGTCAGTCTTCTCCCAGTCCTGAGTCCCCATCTTTTACTTACACCTTTCTTTATACATCCACATTCTTCACTTGTACTACTCTCCTTCCTTTTTGTGTCATCTTATCTTTGTCTAACAACCCCTTCCATTTTATCCTAGAGTCAGTCATCTCCCAATCCTGAGTCCTCATCTTTTATTTACATCTTCCTTTAATAAGCGTCACCTTCTCCTCCTCAGCCTCAAGGAACCGAAACAGCAGGTCAAGGCGTAGCAACCCGTCCCCAGATCCAGAGAACAAGGTGGAGCGGGTTTACATCTGGGACCTGGACGAGACTATCATTATCTTCCACTCCCTCCTCACCGGCACCTACGCCAGGACGTTCGGGAAAGTGAGTGTTTGTCAAGTGTTTGTCTCCTTACACTCTTCTTGCTCTGATTGAGAAACTGTTCCCTTGGCCTCTTTGAAACTTGTTAACATTTATTTAACATTTATTTATTTCTTTTTTTTTGTACTGTAGTTCTTTGGTTTTGTATCATTGGGTAGAAAAGACGAAATTGATGTTTTTTTTATTTTTATTTTTGTGTGATGAGGAAAGATAGGGGTCTATTTATGGATTTTTTTTTTATTTCATATTGTATTCTCTCTCTCTCTCTCTCTCTCTCTCTCTCTCTCTCTCTCTCTCTCTCTCTCTCTCTCTCTCTCTCTCTCTCTCTCTCTCTCTCTCTCTCTCTCTCTCTCTCTCTCTCTCTCAGGATATTCAGTGCCCTTCTATAGCTTTTATAATTCGCTGCAGCCTTATCAGCGTTCTGTACCAAACATTTCTTTCCATTTTTACTCTTCTCATCTCTCATCTTCATCTTCTCCTTTCCTCCTTCCACCCATTACTCTCTCTCTCCTTCCCTCCCCCTCCTCCCTCCCTTTCATCCATCATGGTGGCTTGCCGAACCTACCCTCTCCTATCCCCCACGGACCCCATCATAGCCTCCCATCACCTACGATCCATCCCGTCCTCCAGCTCGGCTCCCCCCGCCCCCGCCTCTCCCTTCACCCTTCTCCATCACGCTAATAATGTGACAGTCTCTCTCTCTCTCTCTCTCTCTCTCTCTCTCTCTCTCTCTCTCTCTCTCTCTCTCTCTCTCTCTCTCTCTCTCTGATGCACTCTTTATCATCGTTTTCTTGTTACACCATTTTTTTTTTCTTGTTTTCTTTCTTTCTTTTGTTCGCTTTCTTTGTGTGTGTGTGTTTTTTTTTTTTTTACCATCTCATTCATCTTCTTCATTTACTCTCCTCTCTTTTCTCTCTCCAGTGCTCCCTTCTGTCTCCCTCCTCACTCTCCCCTTGTTCCTAGCAACCACTCGATAAAAACCCCTTTAGCTCCTAATTGCTTAAACTTAACATCGACATCGTTCTCTCGGTGGCAAAATGCTTCGTTGATCTGGACTGGACTGACTGCGGGTGGTGGTTCTTTAAGCTCCTATAAGATCGTCATGGTTCGATTTGGTAGTATTTTTCGGTTTTCTCTTATCACGACAATTTTTAAAGGCCACAGATGATAGGCTGGGTTCTCAACAGTGTTTCTTCTGTTAATTATATAGAAATTTTGCTATTTTTTCTCTAGAATTCTAAAAATTAGCCTTAAAAACCTATCACTTAAACGATTCATGTGTTAGTAGTGGAGGTGCGGCGCGGAAGTGTTTCAGAATGTGGTCCCAAGAATGGAGGCGTGGGAATGTCATTTAGTACCACAGGAACTGACTGACGGTTATGCGCGAGGGTAGTAATCTGCTCCAGTTGTTCGCGTGGTCGTGGGTGGATGTTTGGGTTGTGTTGGGTGAGTTGCGTTTTGAGAGGGTGCTGGGGATGCTGACAGTTTCGCGTTATGGGAGCGAGTTCTCAAATATTTTTCTCTTTTCTCCCAAATAGTGTTAACGGACTTTTGTTTGGTATTACTTGGGTTTTCAACGGTGGTTTCATGATTCTGGTTCAGCTAATATTCTGTATTATTATTTAGGAAAATCGTGACTAACCATTATTAAAATCTCCCTCCACAAGAAATAAAGTTTTTTTTTTTTTTTAATCTATAATCACACCATCAAACAACAGGCCAGTATTCAGAAACGCCTTCTCCTACCATGAGTACTTTCGACAGTCATAGATATGATTAACCGGCTTCTCAAGAGTGTTTTTCCTGTAATAATGTAAAAATCTTGATAATCTATCACTAGAACCATAAATGTGCCCTAAAATCAACACGTCACAGAAGTGTTTCAAAATATGGTCCTCCTTCACACGTTGCTTTTCCTTCGATCTTCACTACGAGCATCCAACATCACCAGCCTCACCCTGACCAGACATCTTCACCCGTCAGTCATGTGTCCTCGCCTGTCACTCACCCGCCACACGTGCACCCTGCCACTGGGCCTCAGGCAAAACACATGACGAGAAGACTTGCTTTTATAGAACGGGAACGAGGTGACACGTAAAGCTGTTGACAAATGGTTGCTGAGTGAATGCCGGAGGGAGAGACAAAAGTAGCTCTGCGCTTCTGCTTTTTTGTCTTTGTTGATGTTGTGTTTGTTTCAAGAGATGCTCCTCGTGGCAGGGTTGCAGATGTGTGTGTGTGTGTGTGTGTGTGTGTGTGTGTGTGTGTGTGTGTGTGTGTGTGTGTGTGTGTGTGTGTGTGTGTGTAAGTCACCTCGGTTGTCTGCTGGTCACCCAGCCAGTCTTCCCCATTACGGAGCGAGCTCAGAGCTCATAGACCGATCTTCGGGTTGGACTGAGACCACAACACACACAACACACACCGGAAAAGCGAGGCCACAACCCCTTGAGTTACATCCCGTACCTATTTACTGCTAGGTGAACAGGGGCCACACATTAAAAGGCTTGCCCATTTGCCTCGCCGCTAACCGGTGTGTGTGTGTGTGTGTGTGTGTGTGTGTGTGTGTGTGTGTGTGTGTGTGTGTATCTGGAGTTTGTGCCATATCAGATATTGTTCTTGCTGTTTTTACCTCTCGTAACGATCGCGATATCTCTTTATTATTTTCAACGGAAAGACAAAGAATTGTATTTTTTTGTCATTGTAAATTAATGCTTGAGGCAAGACACCATGAGTCAGCTGAACGAGACAAGTAGATACGAATTTTTTCTTCCTCCCACTTTTTTGAAAGTTGAACAAAAATCCAAACCACCTCCTCCAGCCATCACCAGTGGAGGATGCAAAGATAAGTGGCACACTTTTCACTCACCATGTTAGGCATCATATTGCAGCGAGAGAGATGGCGACCACAGACTCTTCTTCGATTTCCACACTTTTATTTTTAAGGGAGAGTTGGTAGAGACTTTCATGGCGTTGTCCCAGGTTGTGGTTTGAGGGAAGGCGTGGGCGGGCGCTGTAAGTTGGGGAGGCAGAGGAAGTTCATGAGGAGCAGTAGGAGCCATCAGTTTGGACACGTGAAGTACAGTAATGGTCACAGCCTCCTAATATTTCGGAAAGTGCCACGGAAGGATGCGCTTTCGTGCCTCTCATTACCCTGCTCTTCCCTCGCCACGCTCCATGAAATCTGACCACCATTTTCACAGATATCATAGTGTTGCTTGTATTCTTAAACGTTTTGGTCTCTCTTATGGACTGTTTTTCAAAGGATACACGAGTTAAGACAATTACCCGGGTTCTCATGCATGTTTCTCCTACTGACTGTGTAGAATCCTTGTTAAACTATCCTACAACCATGGAAACATCCATTAAAACCCTGATAACTTCCACGAGAGCATGTTATAAAACGGTCGAGATCACACTCTAAAACTTCTAAGAATACAAAGGCACTCAAGTAACCTCTCTCAATTCAACTTCCTAAGGGGCAGCTTCACTACTTCCACCTTCCAGGATTATTGTATTAATCAAGCCTCTGACAATAACCTTACTATAGTCCCGCACATAAACCCAACAAGACACGCTAACTTACGTGAATGGTAACTACGGAAGAAATTAAGTAAATTCAGTCTTTTGTTCCCGAAGTAAAACCGAATGATAAACTGTAAATTTTCGAGCATTCTAGAATTACGGAATTACTGAATGACACGGTATGACGAAATCTACTCGATGAAAAAATAATGATTGACTTCTCAGGAGAATGTATCAAACCGAAACAATATCAAGTAGTTTACGTTGCTGCATTCAGGTCGTCAAAATGCATATATCTGCCAGCTCCCCACCACATCACACACGCGTTTACCTCTGTACCCCTGCCACTCTCTCTTCCTGCTGGCCGCTGCAGCACGCTTATCTTCCTTTCCGCCAAGAACACTAATTATTCTCGCTGGTAGTGGCCCTGGCTGATTATACTGCCGCTGTCTCTGCTGGTATAGGGATGTGCTTGTGTACCAGGAATGCAGTGCAAGTGCTACTGATATTATAGTTATTTTCCTTGCATAGGATTGATGTTCATGAGTTATTTATTTATTTTCTATCTTTTGATTTGTCTTTGTCTGTGGAATTCTCAGTGAAACCTGTTGTTTTATCACCTATCCATTGTTTATTCATTCATACATGTTTCAGATATATTTGTTGTTAATCGTTTGCATGTGTTTGTGTTTACCGATGTTTAAATGTTAACACACTTTTCAAAATGTGGCATCGTTCATAAAATGGAAAAAGAAAACTCACAGCAGTCGAATGTCTAGAATATTTTTGCACATTCTTCGTAGTATGTAAAAATGTACCGGGCCAGACTAGTTTCATTGAAGAAAAAGGTATGAAAGATTCAAGGAGATGCAGTAGTGGGCGGCATCCCAGCAGCAGAATGGAGGGGGCGGCAGACGGCAGTATCTAGTAGGCGGTGTGCACGAGCGAGCTTCCCGCGTTTTCTTATGCCAATTACAAGTGACACTTTACCGCGTTAATGAGCAAAAAAGCGCGCACACTTAGACAGCCGCGTTACTGCCAAGCCACCAAAAACACGATTATAAATGGCGCGAGGTGGGCCTCTTGCTTGGCGCCGAGGAGCGGACAGCCAAGGGTCTGCCTGGCCACGAGGGACTCAACTTAATGACTACTTGGCCCCTCGCACCTACATGAGAGGCAGCTGAGAGGAGGCGTGAGGGCGGCTGTCTGACAGGAAAAAGATACGAATATACAGTGTCTCTTTTCTCGTTTGCTTCTGCGTGTGTATTTTGTTCCTGTGGGTACATTTGCGCAGAGACTGAGAGGTGACACAGACTCACAGAAAGCCGCGCTGCACCTGTCTGTCTTGCTTCCCTTTGCTCTCTCACTCGCTCACACAGGAATTTGGTTTCATTATGTAGACTTGAACCGGCTGCGTGTCAGTTGTCAGATGTGATGGTGTGCCTCCTTGTCTTCCTGAAAAGTGAAGTAGTGCTGTCTAGTACACCTACATACATATACTACTCAAATCACACTTAATTCCATAAAACTGAAATGCGTATTCGTAGTGAAATAGATCTCATACTGTTTATTATACCACTCTTTCCATACCACAAATATCGAAGTATAATCCAAACATGAGGGAAAAAAAAAACGAGAAAAAATTGAGGATGAGAGAGTCTTTAGTTTGCTTAAGAGACGTGTGAAAAAAAAATAGCTGTAGAAAAGAGGAAAGTAATCTTGGAGGAGTGAGAACAAGGGTCGGTGGTAAGGAGGGGAGATAAAAGAAAGGAACGGGTGTGAGTGAGTATATAGGTGGTGATGGGGAGGAGAGAGGGAGAGGGAGGAGAGGATGGAGGGTCGTCATAATGGAGGTGGAAGCATGTATAAACACTCCTACCATTTGCTGCTTTTGTCTCGCCATTAAGATTTTTTTTTTGTTTTTCACTTTTTTTTAGCATTATGACAAAGGTTGAGTTTTTCAGTTCCATTCTATTCAATACGTTTCCATTCTTTCTCTATTTACTACTACTACTACTACTACTACTACTACTACTACTACTACTACTGCTACAATAACAAGAACTACTACTACCACTACCACCACTACTACTACTACTACTACAATAACAACAAGAACTACCACTACCATTACTACTACTACTACTACTACTACTACTACTACAATAATAGCAAGAAGTACTACTACTACTACTACTACTACTACTACTACTACTACAATAACAAGAAGAACTACTACTACCACTATCACTACTACTACTACTACTACTACTACTACTACTACTACTACTACTACTGCTACAATAACAACAAGAACTACTACTACCACTACCACTACTACTACTACTACTACTACTACTACTACTACTACTGTCACCTTCATTATTTTCCCTTACTTACCGTCTTCCTGTCCCCCCATTCCCTCTTCTCCTCCTCCTCCTCCTCCTCCTCCACTCTTGTTCTTTCCCGACGCTCCTTTACTTCCTTCCTGCTCCCCTCACTCTTCCCTCGGCCGCCTTTTGGAGTGGTGGTGAGTGTTTATGTGTTTGCTTTACGAGACAGACAGTCAGGTAGACAGACAAACAGGCGCAAGGAAAGCCGATACACGCAGCGGAAACAGGAGAAGAGAGATGGAGTAGGAAAAAAACACGAGGAAAAAGTGCATAAAAACATAAACATAGTGACGGACAAGTGATGGCTGTATTGGTGGTGAGTGTTTGTTTGGTGTCGCAGTGGTGGTGGTGGTGGTGGGTGGTGGTGGTGTTGGTGGGCGTTCTCTATTGAATTGTCTTCCTTAAATCATGTTCTGTTCCATTTTTCTTTTACTTGATCTCTCTCTCTCTCTCTCTCTCTCTCTCTCTCTCTCTCTCTCTCTCTCTCTCTCTCTCTCTCTCTCTCTCTCTCTCTCTCTCATTTTCTTTCAGTTTCCTTCACGTTTTCTTTCATCAGCTCTTTCTCCAACCTCCTTTTTTTCTTTTTTTCTCTTCTCTCCCTCAAGACACTTTACCGCCATCCTTTTCTTCACTCTCGGCCTGTCTGCCACCCTCCTACAGCCTTTAGTCTCTCCCTGCCACCCTCCCACCGTTCTTGCCTTTTTCTCCCTGCCGCCTCCCTACCGTCCTTGCTTCCTCTCCCTGCAGCCCTCCCACCGTCCTTGCTGCTCCATCCCTGCCACCTCCGTCGCCTCCCCTCGTCCCAGCAGCCGTCCTTTTCGTCTCCTTGTCATCCTCCTCCTCTTCTCCCCCTTTCTGTCGCCTAATATAACCCACCATCTCATCTTTGTCAATTCCCGAACGACTTTAGTGTTTGTAGTTATAGTTAATTTCGTCCCGCACTTCCTTTGTTGTCGTGTGTGTGTGTGTGTGTGTGTGTGTGTGTGTGTGTGTGTGTGTCGTAAGTCTTTGTTGCCTCACTTCATTAGCAAAAAGTTTCTAGCAGTCCCGATATCTTCTTTCTGAGCTGGAGCTAATGGTCTTGGAAACTAGTAGAACCGAAATCCTCCTCCTTTAGTTCCGTGTATCGCGGTGCTTGTTATACAGCTGGCTCATAATGATCTCTAAGCATACATGTGTCGGAAGGACAAGACAATGCTCGCATCTCCCTGCAATATTCGGATCAGTATGCATCGGTTACAGTTTGCTTCCCCAGCCTGTGTGTATCAGAGGCAGCTGCACATTACGTGTGTCTTGACCCTTGCTATTTGTTTTGTCAGGTTTGAGCAGGTTTCGTTTATTCAGAACAAGCAGCGAGGCACGAAAACAGAACAGAGCAGTGTCCGAGGCTGTGCCGGCTGTTCCTGCCCCAAACAATAACAAACAGTGCGAGGCGCGTTGGCCACCCCGTCACCTCCCTTACCCCTTCCCTCCACTGCCACACACAGACCAGGCACAGGCAGAGACGCCACCCTGCAGTGTACGTGTATTTGCTCTAAGTTTAAAAATCTTATTACTTTTATTCCACTAAATGAACCACAATCGGAGGTAACGGGAAGACTCATCCCATGTCTACATCCAAATGAAAAGCACAAACACCTGTGGATACCATGCGCACTCAGCTCTTGATCGTGAGCACGCATGGTAACCTGTGTCCGGCACCACTCGCTCCTGCGCTCAAGTGTTACTCACGATCCCGCCAGCATACACTTCCTCATGGTTTCTCAGAGGCGTGCGTCAGGCAGCCTCGTCCTTCAGAGGGAAAATATGTCATACCGACCACCATAACGGGCAGTGGTTTCTTTTTTTTTTTTTTTTTTTAGGTCTTCTTGAAGAGTATTGTAAGAACTAAGTGTGTTATACAAACATCTGTTCTTCAGTTGAGTTGTTGGATTACAAAAAGAAAGAAAGAAAAATAGGATAAAAAGATAATAGCTACTTTTTTTTTCTTTTTCGCGCGCACAAACTGTTATACTGTTTACACCAAGTTTAGGGGGAAGCTGTATCGAACCACAACCGTCTCTCCCAAATATTTACACTTGCATTCAAGCAACCAACCAACCAGCGGTCATTTTCCTCACATTTGCATCCAGAGCTCCCCGCCAGACACACTCCGCAGGTCTCCGTCACAACCCAGTCCTCTATTTTTTTTTTTTTTTTTCCATACGTACTGGGTTAGTTTCACAGGCCACAGAGATTTCTATTACAGAATTCTCACAACAATACCACAAGAGTAATAAAGACATTCCTAAAAAATCAGCTTCCACTAGATCTATTTCAAGCAGTCGAGAAGAGACACCGAGATGCTCGAGAACAAATAGCGAAGTGGCAAATAAGTTCACGGTGCACAACAAACACGGAGACTGGAAAAATAATTGACTTCAGAAAACGAGAATTGAACCGGGGGAAAATGGGACAACGATCGAGGAAAAGATGATGCGAGGGAGGAAAAGTTCTGAAAATATAAAAGATAGTGAGAAATGTCAACTGAAAGAAAATAGAACACGTCGCCACATAAACCTACGCCACAGCCAACGCAGACCAGCATTGTGGCGCTGTAGCTTCCGACCACTTGTCTGTTTACATATGACGGGCAGTCCATTGGAGGGGAAGGAACCGGTGTCTCCCTCTCCCTCCTTCCTCCTACCACTTCCCTCCTTCCCTATAACCTTTCTCTCCCATCCCTCCTTGTCCATTCCTCCCTCACGCCCTCTTTTCCTCTCCCGTCCCTCCCTCCTGCCTCGTTTCTTGCTACCACTGCCTTCATCCTTCTCTTTCTTCTGCTCCTTCCCTTCTCCTGCCATCTCCCACCTTCCCCTCTTTCCTCGTCCCCTCCTACCCTGTTCCTCCGATTTTTTATGGGAGTAGAGGAGTAGGGTATTTTGGGAGTCATTAAAGTGGGAGGGAAGAGGGTCAGGAGAAGGAAGAGAGGAGAGCGTGGAGGAGAAAAAGGTTAAGACGCTACTATAAGGAGTGACAAGGATAGAGGGAATAGGAGAAAATGTGAGTGATGGTGTATGTTGAAGAGAACTGAGACATGTAAGTGTGAGTTTTTGTTGTTATGGTTGTTGATATATTTGTTGTTGTTTTTGTAGTAATAGTTGTTGATGTCTTCTGGCTGGCTGGTTGATTTTCATTAGTAGTAGTAGTAGTAGTAGTAGTATAGTGGAATGAGGTGGGACATTATCTGAAGACTGACACCGTATTATATTCAAGAAAGATAAGCAGGATTTTACTTCAACAATACAAGTGTATACCCTCCATGCCAAGTGGTTCATTGAAGCTGTGTGTGTGTGTGTGTGTGTGTGTGTGTGTGTGTGTGTGTGTGTGAGAGAGAAAAAGTAGGAAGTAGAGGAAGAAGACGTGTTATTTGAGTGAAAATGTTAGAGAATGGAGCCGTGTGTGTGCGTGTGTGTGTGTGTGTGAGTAGGAAGGTTCAGAAAAAAATGCACACATCCAGTTGTCATGGTAAGTACTTCACATGATATATTTCTTGTTGCTTCTTCAATCTTCCTCCTCCTCCTCCTCCTCCTCCTCCTCCTCCTCCTCCTCCTCCTCCTCCTCCTCCGTGTCCTCCTCATTAGCGAAGCACCTAAGGAAACGCACCGCCACAATTCCTCATCAGTCACGATTTGACACCCGTGGCGTTATCGTGGGGAGCAACGGAGTAGATGTGAGTGGACGAGGTGGAAGACGCGAGAGAGAGAGAGAGAGAGAGAGAGAGAGAGAGAGAGAGAGAGAGAGAGAGAGCTCACAATGGTATAAAATCGTAATTAGCAAGAAAAATATTGTCTATTGATAAAGTAAATATATTGCTGGTTATGTTAATTTCATGTGGCTCTCCTCCTCCTCCTCCTCCTCCTCCTCCTCCTCCTCCTCCTCCTCCTCCTCCTCCCGGGCTGAGTAATGGGTGTTAAGATAAGGTGATAACCTCAAGTAGGGGCCGACGTAGGTTTAGATTAATGGTTGTTGTGTTTCTGACCAAACACCCAGAAATAGTGACCCTTATCTCTTCTTCTCCCCTCCCTACCACCTCCGCCTCCCTCGTATGCAATGTCTAACCTTTTCTTTCCCCTCCCCCGTCATCCTCCCCTCCCACATCATTCTTTCCAAGTTCCCAAGCACTTGTTCGTCTTCAAGGGGGTTTTCATGATTTAAGTAATAATTTAACATGGATTCTTTCAAGCATTGGTTAAAACACTAAAGAACATGTAGCTAGTAATCTCCGTTGCCTTTAGAAATAGAGTTACTGTCAAAAGTGCTTCAAAATATTCACACTTAAACGACTGATAAATTCTGTAGAGTTAATGTGTCCCTGGTTGTGGAAAATACCAGGTTGAAAAATAAGTCTTTATGAAATACCCAAAGTGTTTGAACTATATAATTCTAATGCAAACTAAACAAACACAGCTAGCCATTAGGGACCTTTAAAACGAGACTGGACCAATGTATCGATAAGGAAGATAAGCTTAAGTAGGTGGGTGTGTTTCTTCCTGAGACTGCCACGTGTTGGTCTGGTGAGTTCTTGCAGCTTCATTTATTTTCTTATGTTCTCATGTTCTTATCACAGTGACCTTTAAGAATAGCACCAAAGAGGACCTGGAGTGTCGTGGTGCAGAGTTAGCGTGATCTGTTAGGAAGGTCTCTCCAGCCACGTTAAAGTCAACTGTCCCTGGTATTCTTGTGATATATTGAGAGACGTTAGGACATGTTACTTAATTTAATCCAGTCATTCCTATCGTAGAACTAATATGCTCTAAAATAACCAGCCAAAATATTTTCCGTTACTCATTCAAACTTATTCGATTTAACCTAATTGTTGTCAACGTAACCTACTCCAACATTATCTTATCTAATCAAACCTTAACTAACTTGACATAACCTAATTTATCCTTATTCAACCATACCTAACCTTACCATAGTCACACCTAAACCAACTGGAAACTTTCATCTTTATTTCACTTGTTACAATGGAACTTGATGATAATAGCAATAACGATACTGAAAACAGCAAAGAAACACATTGAATTATTACCAGTGTAGAGGGATTGTGACGTTCTCTGAGTCAGTATAGTGTTGTGAGAGGGACAGACAGGGAAGTGTGAGAGAGGCTGGGTGGAGACTGGGTGGCTGAGGGAAGAGGGCGGATTTTCGTTAACAAGTGGGAGGGAAGCAGCCAACCATTTTCTGCGCTTTTCTTTTGTCCTCTCTCTCTCTCTCTCTCTCTCTCTCTCTCTCTCTCTCTCTCTCTCTCTCTCTCTCTCTCTCGTCACTGTGCTGATCAACCGAGTTCTCATGAATGTTACTACAGTATATAAATGTAGAAATATTATCCGTCTGTCACTAGAAGTACAAAAACGTTAAATAAAAACCCACCTGACTTCAACTATTAGAGCGTTTTGAAAGTAATGGGGGTGCAGTCAAGTAGTTCAGAATATGGTCCAACACACTCTCTCTCTCTCTCTCGTGAATGGCTGCTGGCTGGCTGGCACTACCCCCCGCAAAGCCAGCCAGTGAGCAGTGCCGCGTGGTGCCTCCCTCGCTCCCAGCTGTCGTACTGTTGTTGTCTTAGCCATGCGGTGATGATCTCCCTTCTCTAGTGCGTTGTGGTGCTCCTAAGTCCTCAGTTCAGTTCAGTAATTGGTTTGGGATAAGCTTTTGCAACAGCTCCCAGCGATCCTCTTTCTTGTTTGACCCTCTCTCTTGTTTTATATATGGAGTCATTCAAATTTGTTTTCTTCTTGTCCTAGGGTTTATTCTATAGCTTAGCTTCATACTTACGTTCACCTTTATTTACATCATATTAATTTGTGCACCAAGCAGTTGTACTCTTTATAAGCCAAAGTAGTGGGCTCTGTTCTCTTTTGTGATGCTTTTTATATGTTTGTTTTTGGTAAGGACTGAAGATACGTTCGTGTGCGTGAAATTTCTAGTTATCCTCTCTCTCTCTCTCTCTCTCTCTCTCTCTCTCTCTCTCTCTCTCTCTCTCTCTCTCTCTCTCTCTCTCTCTCTCTCTTATTTAAACTATCAGACAGATATGAGTGATGTACAGTATTTTGGTTCTTTGCTAAAGTTACATTTGTCCTTTGCAACTCTCTCTCTCTCTCTCTCTCTCTCTCTCTCTCTCTCTCTCTCTCTCTCTCTCTCTCTCTCTCTCTCTCTCTCTCTCTCTCTCTCTCGTTACAACCATAATTCTTCTTCACTTACCAGTAGCGTCACATGTTGTCTCCACGGCCACTCCCTCCCTCTCCTCTTCTAGAAATTGTTACTTTTTTCCTCTTCTTAATCATCGCACGTTCGTATTTTTTTTTCCGCAATATTCCTTTCCATTTTCTCTTATTTCTGCAACGCATTCTTTTTCCTTTTCTTAATCTTTTTCTCCATGTTTTTATTTTTCTCCATTTCCTTTTTATGTTTTATGACTCTCTCTCTCTCTCTCTCTCTCTCTCTCTCTCTCTCTCTCTCTCTCTCTCTCTCTGTTTTAAAGTCTTGCATATGATCACATTGTAAGGTCGTGTGTGTGTGTGTGTGTGTGTGTGTGTACGCATGTGTGTGTGCGCGCCAGATGACGAGAGGGATGCAAATCTTGTACGGCAGGAAGGAGAGCGGCGGGCGGGCGGGCGGGCGGGCGAGGGAGCGGTGTTGTGTTATGAAGACCGTACCTAGCCCGGGATGGTGTAAGGGCGGGGTTTGGCTGCTCCTGCGTCCCTCACTCGCTGTCTTGGTAACCGTCCTAGCCTGGCGTGGGAAACTTCGTGCTTACTGCCATCCCTCGCTCTCCCTTCTTCCCTCCCTCCTACTCCTCCTCCTCCTCCTTCTCCTTCTCCTTCTACTGCTGTTCCTTCCCTTCCCTGCCCCTCTCCTCAATCTGCCCTACGCTTCTCTCTCTCTCTCTCTCTCTCTCTCTCTCTCTCTCTCTCTCTCTCTCTCTCTCTCTCTCTCTCTCTCCTCCTTCTTCGTCTTCATATGTAGTATTCATTTTTTTTCTTTTTTTCCTGCTCTTCTTCCTCCTCTTCCGGGTGTCTTTGATTCACTTACATATCTTGACCACTTTTTTTGAGGCGGTACTCGGTTTTATTTACTTATTGTGTGTGTGTGTGTGTGTGTGTGTGTGTGTGTGTGTGTGTGTGTGTGTGTGTGTGTGTGTGTGTGTTTAATACGTTAAAGAATTTCGTCGCTGCGTGATTGTTCAGTTCAGATTTGGTCCAGTTGCTTTGCTTAGCCTTTCTCCATTTAAGTACGATATCATACTTTTACGTTCGTTGAGACATCACTAGCTCCATCACAAGAACACAAATGACGAAGCGACGAATCATCATTTTCATCCCCAAACCAGTAAGTGATTGTGGCCGCGCGTGATACTTCAACACTTCTATACGAATACTTAAACCCTTGTTATTCGTAGTGGATCTTAAAATGGAAAATTGAAATGTACTTCTGATGCACAAAGTTGATTGGTGTCATTGATTGGCATTATATTATTATATGTAGTACGTACATTGCTGGAAAAAGAATAGAACCTCTCCTCTTCCGCGCCTCTCTCTCTCTCTCTCTCTCTCTCTCTCTCTCTCTCTCTCTCTCTCTCTCTCTCTCTCTCTCTCTCTCTCTCTCTCCCAGCTGCTACCAGCCGCACGCAACTGTTATGTTTATTTAAGTTTCTTCAAGGATTCGCCAGGCTCAGCAGTTCTCTAGGTGAAGCAAGATTGTGAAGTGCATTTTCGATTTGCTGTTTCAGTTATAAATAAATGTAAGAAACGTTGAAGATAAGAAGGCATAGCAGTAACATGTCATTATTTCTGTTACTCTACCACTACTTGTACGCCAGATTAGTAAACAGACCCACGGTACAGTTGCCCAAAGTAGTGATGTCATGTTCTACAAGAGCTTGCGTACAAAAAAAATAGTATCTGGCAACTATCTCCACCTAGCGCATCCCATCTTCTCTTAGTTCTTTCCGGGGTATTCTCTTCAGTTAATACATATCTCATTGCAACAGTAATTGGAGCACGTGACGATACAAGTACCTCTCCTACTTATACCAACCAATATTCTCTCTCTCTCTCTCTTTCATCCCTTCTCTTCCCACCCACTTTCTCTTTAGCCAGCTTAAAAAAAAAACTCTTTTCACCCCCTTTCAAAAATATATTATTAACACTTGCATTCAGCATCACTACTATTAAAAGCCTCAAATTGAAGTTGCCCCTTTTTTTTAACATAATGAGATCGTTTATATGGATACAGCGGGATAAGAACAAGTTTTTTTTTACATTTTTAACAGGAAAAACACTACTGAAAACCCTGGTAATAATTTATGTGGGCTTTTGAGAGAGAGAGAGAGAGAGAGAGAGAGAGAGAGAGAGAGAGAGAGAGAGCATTTCTGAATAAGGACGTAAAGTTGTTTTTTACTTCAGTGAGTGGCCGTGATGTTATACGGAGTGAAATATGACTCGTTCTGTGTGTTTATGCGTTGACTTCGTTCTCCCTTCACCCTCTTTATTCATTCGTCTTACTTATTCATATCGCGCAGTAGCCTCCCTCGTCCACTCACACTTCTCTTGCTTCATTATTTCATACCTTCCACCCATCCCCATACTCTCTCTCTCTCTCTCTCTCTCTCTCTCTCTCTCTCTCTCTCTCTCTCTCTCTCTCTCTCTCCGCACTCTAAATCTAAGAGCTACAGCGTTTCTTGTCGTTAAAGCAAACACGCGTGACTTCAATTAGAGGCATTATAGGATCGTATAGAATGTGTGTGTGTGTGTGTGTGTGTGTGTGTGTGTGTGTGTGTGTGTGTGTGTGTGTGTGAACATAATTAACAGAGAGAGAGAGAGAGAGAGAGAGATTGTGTTGGGTCTTATTTATAATGTTACTGGCCAGATATCAAAGAAACATTTACCACCATTCATTCAATAACTGACTAGAGGCGAGTTACTTTCCAGTTCAGCATTCTAGGTCTTTGTTAACGCGTCGCCATGCCACTGCTACCTGCCTGCCTGTCTGTGTACTGGCCGAAGCACCACGAACGACATTCTAGCTAAACCATATAACCTGAAGATTTCACTACCTAGAAAAGTTCCATTATTAGATTCTGTAAGTTTCACCTATGAAAAATTAGTAGAAATTTAAAACATCGAGAGGTCAGTGCGGTTCCAAGTGACAGACCCTGTGTCGTTGTTATCCATTATTATTCATCTTCTTTTAATTAAGCAACTGAGTGTATTCCTTCAATGACCGACCGCTTTTCTGGTAACAGTTTCTTACTATCCTCTCTTCAAAAATCTAGTTTTTTTTTTTTTTCAATTCGAAGGTATTACTTTCAATCCAGTCCTGATTTTGTCTACACCTTCCTTGTTATACTCCTCATTCGAGATATACCAAGTAAGCATTTTGATAAGACCTCAGCACTTATACAAGCTACAGGATGATTGTAGCCATTTAACCACCAGTGTGAACGTCACCCCCAAATTCCCCCGTGGACACACAAGTCAGTACGAGATAATCGAGACCCACAAAAGCATAGACGCCTCCACTGATTCAACAGGAACTCCTCACAGCACGATGGCGCCAGACTGCCACTTAACGCTAATTAGAAAATCTGAGGGGAGATTTAGCTTTGGGTGAGGTGTTGTCTTGGTAGCAGCTATAGGAGTGGCCCGGCCCGTCCTGTCCACACAACTCTCTGATTCTCCCTGCCATCTTGCCCTCAATCTTTGCCACCAAAACTCAAGCAAATTCTCTTCTGTTCTGGCTCGAATGACTTAATTGGACGTAAATATCTGACTGTACGTTCAAGTGGATGTAGGGTTCATAAGCTAGCCACTGCCCGGCCCTGAATGCTGACTATATTGTTGAGAGTAAGGAGTGCGGTTGTGAATTATGCATCGTCGAGAATACCCATTATTTTAAAAGTACCGAGAGAGAGAGAGAGAGAGAGAGAGAGAGAGAGAGAGAGAGAGAGAGAGAATTAACTAAAGACTGATGTAACTTTATCATATGAGGAGGAGTGGGGCGCTCGACTCAGCCAAATGGATCTGGGTTCGAATCCCGAGTCGGAAACAATTTTGTAGACATTCATCCATATCCCCTACCAAGATGAGTCAGAATGGCATAAAAGCTGACTCAATCACGACTCTGTTACTGTTAAGGTCTTAGTCATATTGTAGAGCCATATACGAGTATAGGGTATTTGGTGGTGGTAGTGGTGGTGGTGATTTTAACATTCATATCTGGAGGAAACAGTGAAGAACATACGTACAGTTTTTCTTGTTCATATATTCCTCTTTACATCCTCCAGATATGAATACTGAATAAACATACCTAACATCCATATTCGCCTGACCTCAGCAAGCACAGACCAAGAAGGTAGGAGGAGAAAGAGGAGGAAAATCGAACACGTATACTATAGCAGTAGTAATAACAACAACTACTACTACTACTTACTGGTGGTGGTGATGGTAATTGATATCCACCTATGTGTCTACTGTCCGTCTATCCACCACATTATGAAGCGTTTCTGTTCCTTATCCCAAGTTGATCAAACTCGAATGAAAATTGTTATAGTTTTCAAGGATGTTTTCGAAAGAAATATTGATGCCATCCAAAGGGTCGATGAATATCAAGGAGTCGAAAGAGGCTCGATGAATATCCAAGGGATCGAAAGGGGTCGATGAATAACCATGGGGACGTTGAATATTACTGCTGGGACGAAGGGACCATTGAGGCTTCCATCTGGAAATTCTAGTGCCTAGAATCTAGATTATGATTTGTAAAAATCTGATGAAAATCAGGTACCATTAGATTTTTAGAAAAATAAACAAGTTTCTGAATTCAAACCATAAATGATTATTTTCCGTTATTAATTTTAAGAAATCTAAGCAGCGGTGGCAACATTAACTTCAACCTTCAAGAGAAAAGTATCAAGAAATCTTGCTAGACAAATTGGTCATTGTTTTGGATACACCATGCTCTTTTTCTTTTCGGAGTGCCAAATATATCGATTTTTATTTTGTAATGTTTTTTTTTTCCTTGACCATCATCATTGATGTAAACACTACTGCTGCTACTAATACCACCTACACATGGTCTCTGCCACCGGAAATATTTTCCTCAAATTAAAAGATAGGGGGTCGATAGAAATTTTGAAACTTTATTAGGGGTCGATGAGTTTAAAAGTTTGAGAACCTTTTGTCTAGACCGTTTGAGTTTTGTTTTGTTTTTTGTTTTTTTTTGTATTGTAGGGGGGGAGGGCAATTCTAGTAGAATTTGTTTTCTCTACCGTAATTATCCGTCTACGAGTCTTTTTACGATCGTTTTTCATGCGTATGACTCTCTCTCTCTCTCTCTCTCTCTCTCTCTCTCTCTCTCTCTCTCTCTCTCTCTCTCTCTCTCTCTCTCTCTCTCTCGGCTGCATGTAGAATGATTTTCGAAGTATTTAATCGTTGATGGAGAATAATTAGAGTGAAGGGATGCGAAGAAATGAACGGTTGGCATCTGACACTAGGGCGTTCCACCCTCCCCCCGAGACTGACTGGAGCCACCTGGCGCCCGAGCGGCCTGACACTGACAGCGAGGCCACAAGAGAGAGAGAGAGAGAGAGAGAGAGAGAGAGAGAGAGAGAGTGTGTGTGTGTGTGTGTGTGTGTGTGTGTGTCAGATTAGTACACACCTGTTATAAAGGACTTCGCTTCAAAAGAATATTTATGGAACATACGGTCTCTCTGTATTTATCAAATATTTAGAATTTTATCAATGACATGGTAATGACAATGACAGAATAGCATTGATGGTAATATCACTAATAAGTGTAGCAATATCAATTTCATGTATACCAGGCTTACATTCCTGCTATGGGAGATAACCAATTCAAAGCTCACACATGAAAAATTAAATCATGTAGTCCCTTTGTTTCTATAGTATAATAAAACCATACCAATCAGCTTCGCACGTTGGTTAATGCATAAGCATATCCCAGATCAGGTACACATCAAAGTTTGGCAACAGTTCTGGTTTACTGTTGTTCTGCCTTACTATGAAAATTCCATTTGATAACAGCAACACCAGATGCTGGCTTACCGCCCGGAGAGGTTCCTGGACTAGCCCTGTCATTCAGTCTTATAATATGCACATTTTCTCTATTGTTCCATCTACTGCTCCTTTACTCTTCACGCATCTAAAGCACCCTTCAGTAATAATTATAATTACAGTAGCAGCAGCAGCAGTAGTAGTAGTAGTAGTAGTAGTAGTAGTAGTAGTAGTAGTAGTAGTAGTAATAGTGGTAGTAGTAGGAATAGCAGTAGTAGTAGTAGTAGTAGTAATAGTTGTTGTTGTTGTTGTTGTTGTTGTACTAGGTAGTGTATCAACGGCAGTAGTAGTAGTAGTAGTAGTAGTAGTAGTAGTCGTAGTAGTTGTTGTAGTAGGCAGTGTATCAACGGCAGAAGCATGTGTGCAGATTAAAAGCCCTGATGCAGAACTGAGCACTGCAAAAAGTAAACAAATGCATGAATTTTATATATATATATATATATATATATATATATATATATATATATATATATATATATATATATATATATATATATATATATATATATAAGAGGTGGGTTCATACGTCAATTTGCGACTGAAATTGTAAGTCGGTAGTTCCCGACTGAATATTGGTGGCTAGCGACTGGAAAAAAAGTCTCAAAACAAGACCAACATGTTGGTCTTGTTTAGTCGATTTGTGACGTCACGGAATAATGTTTGATAATTTGGTGTCGATGTAGAGAAGAAAATTCTAAAGTTGGTAAGAAAAAGCACATCTGGGATCCTAAAAGTGAATTTTACAGAAAAAAAATAAATAACTTGCGTAAAAAGGTGTTGGATGAGTTAGTTGCCACTCTCCGATGACTGCTTCCCTCTATGCAGGGTGTTATTGGAGGTGAGGGTCGAATACTTGTGATGATTTAATTTGATCTCACTCGTCATCATCACCAGAGGAAGACATCTTGTTGGGTAGCTGTTTGTTTACATTCACTTCCCGCCAGCCAGCCGATACTTCCCTGTCGATATGTGTGAACGTGTTCCGACTAGAAGGACCCAGTCGACACTTCTAGCGACTTGCAATTTCAGTTGCATATTGACACGTGTGAACCTGCCTTAAGTTAGGAACATTACTTTCTACAACTGTAAATGCATTGATTTCTTGAAAATTGTTGTTTCACAAACATAGTATATACACCGCCATTGAATTTTTGTATTCTATCTAGCACCATATCTGTATGATTTTATTTTGGACACCATTAGAATAGTTCATGAATTTCAATAATTTTGATTTTTTTTTTTTTTTTCCATTATCAAAGGATTATATACTGTTCTTTTGCAATAATGCCTTTTAAGTAACAGTATTTTATGAGAATGATTTCATGTATCCCATTTTCATAAGATGTAGTATTGTGTTTCTGGTGTGACTATAAGACTTTTTTTACAACAAATGCCAAAGGTAAGTTTGCTAACAGATATAGTGTTTGTGGATGTACCCCACAAATGTAAAACTACAAATTTAGGTAGTACTTTGTTGTAAGTACAACAACACACACACACACACACACACACACACACACACACACACACACACACACACACACACACACACACAATGTGGACAAAAGCCATAAGTACAACAGACACACACACACACACACACACACACACACACACACACACACACACACACACACACACACACACACACACACACACAGAAAATAGGAAAAAAGAAACATTCACAGAAAATAGAAAAAAAAAACATTTTAAACTGATTTTACAGTTGCAGAGTTTGTGGTTTGTGGAAGTAATTGCTGAAGTACCCAGCTCTGCATATACATATTTGTGAGTCTTAAAAGAATGAAGTCTGTACACAGCTGTGTGGAATGATTCAGAAAATTAGTGATTCTAACATTGCTTTTGGCTCACTAAACTTGAATAGTATTTATTTTTTCTTCAGGATCAACACTGACACAAATAACATTCTATAAATGTCACACTAATATGTAGTATTTTATTCCAGGACACCTCCAATGCTGTTCAGCTGGGTTACCACATGGAAAAACTCATTTTTGACCTGGCTGATACACACTTTTTCTTCAATGATCTTGAGGTAATATTCAACTTTTGATAAAACATTGTTACTTAGATTTATAATTTAAGTATGACAATCATGCATGTATTTCACAAATCTCACTGATTATTTCCGAAACATCAGTGAATGCTCACCATTAAACATTAATAATATCATTGGCATGTACAGTGCAATATAATATAAATGAAATGTCAATTTGCTGTGGTCCGCTGCTGATACTTTTAGTTAGTATCTCAAAATGTGTGATATAGTAATGTTTCTAAAATCTAAAGGGCAACATTCTTTTGAATACCAGCTCTCTTTTTTGACATGTCTCAAGTCCCACTTCCAGTAGTACACAAAGTACATAATGGTCATCCTGCATGCAAACCTAGTCAGCTTACTAATCCTTCTCCTCTTTCATCATTAATTATTGAACCAGAATGTATCCACTTGTAATCTGCATGATGGACCTTATTCATGCAGCTTAATTAAGTGTATATATATAGTGTCTTATAAAAGCTACCATTACAGGAATGTGACCAAGTCCACATTGATGATGTCTCCTCTGATGACAATGGGCAGGACCTGAGGTGAGTGGCATTATCTCTATTGCAAAGTAGACAGTTCACATTTTAGATTTTGTTGTTCTAGGAGTTATAGATTTACAGTGTTTCACTTCAATCAAGAAACTGTTTGTATAAATTTTTATCATATATTATAATGTACTTGTTATTTTTTCCTTCTTAACCAAGAGTTTCAAAGTTGATCTATACTTGGATCACCCTAAACTGCCAATTGGATGCAGTCTGCTTTTAGACAGGTAGTCCTTCATTGTTGCCACATCTCCAAAGTTCATCAGTTCTTTCTCCAACCCAAACCCAGGAGTGACTGATGAATCAGGTCAGGTGGGGGTATCAGCAAGGTTGCACTCCCCCACTAATATGCCATATTTAGGATGGAGGGAGACTTTTCTACTTAAAACATGCCTTGATTTTTACCTCAATTATGATGAGGATCAAAAGTTTGAATTTCAGAAATAATTTTGGAAATACATCAATTTATATAGAAACGGAGAAATAAAGAGAAAGGCAGAAACAGGTTAGGAGGTGGAGTAGCATTGGAAAAATAAGACAAGTCCATGATAAATGGCACAGGTTCTCAACCTTTTTCTCTTTAAGAACCCTGAGTTCTAAAGCCATCTGCCTGAACCCCCCAGTAATCTGATATCGAACAGACTGTTAATGTAGTGACCAACACTAACTCAATATGCAGTTGTATACTGCAAAGGATATTATTAGATCAGCCATCTAAGTATCCCTGGAAATCTTGTGAATCCTTGGGGGTTTGCAAAGCCAAGGTTGAGGACCCCTGATCTATGGAGAGGTGGCAATAGTGGAGAAATTCTGATGAAGCCCAGGGCTACACCTAAATGCTTGACCTCTTTAGACTGGCCCAAGTATAGTGTCTTTTAGTCTTCACACTTTGCATATCTCATTTCTGTAGGTATTTATATCTATATATCCACAGCTACTTTCCAAACTACAGTACTACTGTGGAGTTATATTCTGACATGTAAACTTTACTCACTCATTGATAACAAAACTGATCATTAAACATCAGTTGTAATTAATACATGAACATTAGTTGTAATTAATACCACTTAAAGGGAAAGATTGAACCATAGGACTTGATGTGATTGGTGTAATTTTTTTATATAGTTTGTTCTAGAATGACTATCTTTTATTTTGTTGCATTTATTATGGGAGAAACATATATAGTTTGTTCTAGAATGACTATCTTTTATTTTGTTGCATTCATTATGGGCAAAACTATCACCCTGAGTTTAGTTTAAGGGAACTTTTCTGTTAATCTTGGCAGCAATAATAGTATGCTCTTTTATGGCAGCAACTATAATTTTGCAACTGATGGGTTCAGTGCAGCCAACAACAATGCCTCTCTATGCCTGGGTACGGGAGTGAGAGGTGGAGTGGACTGGATGAGGAAGCTTGCCTTCAGGTATCGCAAGATCAAAGAACTTTTCAACAGCTGCAGGAATAATTCAGGCAGTAAGTACTTGTGCACATAGGCTGCGTTTACACCAAGCGAGTCGAGTCGTGTCAAATCATGAGCGTCATTTGACTTGAGTCATTTTGACTTACCTCCATTCACATCGAATGCGTCACCACGAGTCAAGTCAGTAGTCAGTTACCTGTGTGATTTCCTTCAGGATGGATGAATGTTCCCTCGCGGAGGTAGCTGTTTTGTTGTGGCTTCGCCATCACAGATGCAAGAAGGGTAAACGAATCTGGATACACGAAATAAACACCAGGAGGCCAGATTTTGGAAGCTTTTCTCATCTATTCCCAGACCTGGTGAACCATCCAGAAAAACCGAAAAACCTTCCACAGAGAACTTATGACATCACAATCCCTGTGGCTACAATCACTGTGATCATATATAGCACGGCGCTCTCGCACTAAATTAATTAAGAACTCCATTTGCATGATGCACACGTCGATGGACTCGCTGTGACTGATGAGAAAATAGGTCCAGCTCTATCTGTGACTTGACACGACGCGACGCGACGTGACTTGACTTGATTCGACTCGACACATTCAATATAAACAGTTTTCTCGAAGATCCATAGAAATCAATGTTAAATGGTATAAAAGGTGGTGGCGAGTCATGACGCATGGTGACTCGCTTTGACTTGACGCGACTCGACTCGCTTGATGTAAACGCAGCCTTAGTGTCTAATGAGCTCTCATTGCTAAGCATCATTTAGTTACACTATCAAAATCATAAACAATGGTCATTATAAAATTGCAAATATATTTGGTTACTGTAGAACTTAGGGAAATTATTAAGATGTTTGTAAGAAAGGAAGAAAAGTATCAGCAATAATGTAATAGTATTTATACATTACTTCTGATTTGTTATTAATTTTTACCCTTTTTTGACAGGTCTATTAGATCCTGAAAATCGTGAAAAGTGGCACAGAGTTCGTCAAGACATAGAGATCTTGACAGATCAGTGGTTGACAGAATCCATGAAGTGCTTGCAACTTATAGCATCAAGACCAAACTGTGTGAATGTACTTGTCACAACAACTCAGCTTGTCCCTGCCCTGGCTAAGGTCCTCCTGTATGGCCTTGGTTCCATTTTTCCCATAGAAAATATATACTCGGCTACTAAAGTAGGTAAGTTACATTGAGAAATGTTTCACAGTTTTCTTAATGATCACTATTTTGATTAAAAGCCAAAAATGTGTTTTTCTTGTGATGGACTGAAATCATCAAAGGAGAGATTTGGTTATATCCACTACGCTATGTCAGCTGCAATGGAGGTTAGCATCCTCCTCCTCATGGCCCCTTTAGACATGCTCTTTGCTTTCATCTTACAGTGCTGTTGTTGCTGTTGGATGTAAGAATTGTAATCGTCATGTATCCCACTAAATATAGAGCACTGAGGACATGATATTCACTGTAGAATTATCTCGACTAAAACAGTCCACATCAACTTCCTCTCTCCACCACTGCCACTGATAGAAGAGGGGAAAAAAGGAATCATTGGTACCAGCTGAAGTTTTGCTAGAAATGAACTTGATGAGCAACATGAAAATTATTCCCTTCAAGATGTTCAAGTTTTATTAGAGTATATTTTAGGAATGGTGTCCACAAATTAATGCAGTACTATAGAAGGTATAGGTGTTCAACAATTTTTTTTTCAATTTTTTAAGTAAGAAAGGAGAACTGGCAAAGGACAACAAAAATATAAAGAAATAAGGCCCACTCAGTTGATAGTCTCTTGTCTCTGATAGAATTAGCCAAAGGACAGGGACAAATGTCTTGAAACCACCTTCTCGAATAAAGTCAAGTCATAGGAAGTTGAAAATACAGACACAGGCAAGGAATTCTTGAGTTTACCAGAGAAAGGAATGAAAGACTGAGAGTACTGGTTGGACAGAATAGGGATAAGAAGGAGAAAGCCTTATGCAGCAAGGCTGCAGGAGGAGAGGTGGCATTCAGTTAGCAAGATCAAAAGGGTAGTTAACATTAAAGTAGTGGTAAAAGATAGCAAGAAATGCAACATTCCAGCAGAGAAAAAGAGGCTGAAGACAGTCAGTTAGAGGAAGGGAATTGATGAGATGAAAGGCTTTTGATTCCATCCTATCTAATAGAGCAGTGTGAGTGGAATCACCCAAAACATACAAAGAGTACTTCATACATAGCTAGATGAGACCCATGTACAGAGTTAGCAGTTAGGGAGATGAGAAAAACTGGCAGAGATGCCTCAGAATGCCTAACTTCATAGAAACTGTTTTAGCAAGAGATGAGATGTGAAGTTTCCAGTTTAGATTATGAGTAAAGGATAGGCCAAGCATAATCAGTGTAAAAGAGTTGAGTTGTCATTGAAAAAGAGGGGATAGTTGTCTGGAAGGTTGTGTTGAGTTGATAGTTGTCTGGAAGGTTGTGTTGGGTTGATAGATGGAGGAATTGAGTTTTGAGGCATTGAACACTATGTATTAAGTTTTCTCTGCCCCAATCAGAAATGTTAGAACAACCAGAAGTTAGGCATTCTGTAGTGGCCCTGCATGACCTGTTGACTTCCTGAAGGGTCTCTGAAAAGACATGGAAAAGAGTAGGGTGGTATCATCAGCATAAGAGTAGATAAGGCAAGAAGTTTGGTTAAGATCATTAATGAATGGAATAGAGTGGGTGACAGGACAGAACACTATCTATTAGAACTGCTAATAGATTTAGAAGAACAGTGGCCATCTACCACAGCAGTTGTCTGTATATGATTTAATATTAATGAACCAAAATAAAAAAAAATTTCTAGATACCAATAGAAATAAAGAAAACTAAAATTGAAATTACTTCTCTGTTACTACTAAAGACTCATCTGCTCTGATTGATAACAACAAGCATTATACTCTTCTAATCTTGTGTAGTGTAGTCCAGTATAAGACTTACCAGTAAGAATTCTCTCATCAGGATAGCTGTGATGCACACTACACATATCCTTGCATTTTATACATTCTAGTTTTCTCTCTCTCTCTCTCTCTCTCTCTCTCTCTCTCTCTCTCTCTCTCTCTCTCTCTCTCTCTCTCTCTCTCTCTTTAACATCCACACCACTATCTTTCCATCCATATGCAACATATCTATAAGGTACAGCACCTCTTGTTACTAAACTAGGCATTGGTAACTTATGTAGGAGGTATTAGAGGAAGCAGCAAGTTCTACACATATAATTGATAGCCCTCTAAAGTAACTGCTGATAGATACGACTTTTAAACTACTATATCAACATCTTAGAGGATCCTCACTATTTGTTTCCATTGTAACTGGGGTTTTTTTCAGTACATTATGAAAGAAAGGCCTGTTTGTTATTCATCCTAGTAAACTTAAACTTTTCAATGCAGGTAAAGAAAGTTGCTTTGAGAGGATTGCTTCAAGATTTGGACGGAAACCTGTATATGTGGTGGTGGGAGATGGTCGAGATGAAGAGATGGCAGCAAAACAGGTTGGTATCATATGGGATCTCTTCCTTAATCTACACAGATAAGTTTTTCATCACATGAGGATGAGTATGCCAGTGTACATTATAAAATCTGTCAAAAGAAAAGTATCTAGCCATAGGTAAGGAAAAAATTGCATAACTTTTGGGATTCAGCTCATATCTTTTGAAATACTACTCCTCTTTTGACTCCACATGATTGTCCTAGATGTCCTTCTAGAATTGAAAATGTATGCAAGTCCTGCTGGCAACTATGTTCCTCCTTTGGCTCTCTAATTAGGTTCTTTTAGTAGCATTGTTAGCTTAGGAAATGGCTAGAAATAACAAGGAACCTATATATATGAGTAAAGAGTTTAACCAACCTTAAGGCGGTGTCACACTAGCATTTTTTGTCGTCAATGATTTTTTCATCTTTTTATTGTTCCGTCAACTCTTTCCATCGTCTTGAGTCAGACGAAACACACTGTTTTCCTCTAGCGTCAATTTTTAGTCAAATTAAGATATACAAGCAACCCCCACTTAACAAACGGGTTACGTTCCTAAAAAAACATTCGTTAAGCGAATTTTCATTAAGCAAACTAATTATAACAAGTTTAACCTCTGACTTGCACTTTCATTGAGAGTAAACAAAGCGAGAGTGCATCACAGTACAGTAAAAGGTTTAATGAAATTAAAAATTATGAAGTTAAACATTTAGGCAGTTTAATTTAAGTCATTATAATGTACACTAATGTATGTATGTAATAACTTTATAATGGTGATGTTCTTAAATTCATGAAGGGAGGGAGAGTGGAGAGGGAAAGACACTAGCCAGCAACCTGTGGAATGTAAACAAAGGGCGCATCATTGTACCGCATACAAACATATGTACTACATTTCCACAAGACTTTCCATTTTATCCATTGTAGACTCACAAGTTCAGGTGGTTCTTTTAGCTTGCAAGGAAGATACGGTCTCACCAGCCTTCTTAATAGAGTCTGCTGACTTGAAAATAGTAGAGACAGTAAATGGAGTCAAGCCATGGTGGCGAGCAATGCTATTAGTTTTCTCGCCTCGTGTCTGTGAATAATATCCAGCTTCACTTCGAGAGTAAGAGACTTCCTGGTCTTCTTAGCAATACTAGACGACATTGCAGGGCGTTTTGGCGGCATGTTGAGCAAGGGAAGACGAGCTGCTGCTGAACACTATTATTGTTTTGAACTAGGGAGAGTGAGTGGTGCGCGTGTTGTCCACGAGAGGCACTGGTGTATTCATAAGCCTGTCGGCTTGCGTGATACAGCGGGGCTTTCAAACTTGGAAAAATTACCTGGATAAAATTTTGTTAAAGCGAGTTTGGTGTTCATTAAACGAGCAGATGGTAGTAAAAGGAAACGTTCGTTGTAGCGAAATTTCATTGTTTGAACTTCCTAAAAAATGTTCGTTGCATGAATTTTTGTTAAGCAAACCAATTATAACAAGTTTAACCCCTGACTTGAACTTCTATTGAGAGTAAACAAAGCGAGAGTGCATCATAGTACAGTAAAAGGTTTAATGAAAATAATTTTTACTAAGTTAAACATATAAGCAATTTATTTTAAGACTAAGCCATTATAATGTATACCAGTGTATGTATGTAAGTAACTTTATAATGATCTTAAATTAATGAAGGGAGGGAGAGTGGAGCGGGAAAAATGCTAGCCAGCAACCTGTGGAATGTAAACAAAGGACGCATCATTGTATCATGTACAAAACTTATGTACCACATTTCCACAAGGCTTTCCATTTTATTAATTGCAGAATCACGAGTTCAGGTGGTTCTTTTAGCTTGCATGGAAGATACGGTCTCACCAGCATTCTTAATAGAGTCTGCTGACTTGAAAATAGTAGAGACAGTAGATAGAGTCAAGCCATGGTGGCAAGCAATGCTATTAGTTTTCTCGCCTCTCTCATGTCTGTGAATAATATCGAGCCTCACATCAAGAGAAAGAAACTTCCTGGTCTTCTTAGCAATGCTAGGTGACATTGCAGGGCTGGTTGATGGGCGTTTTGGTGGCATGTTGAGCGAAGGAAGATAATCTGCTGCTGGACTCTGTTATTGTTTTGATCTAAGAGTGGGGAAGAGTAGGGGAGTGAGTGGTACGCATTTTGTCCATGAGAGGTACTGGTGTATTAAAACCTGTCGGCTTGCGTGATACGGCGGGGCTTTCAAACTTGGAAAAAATTACCTGGATAGAATTTCATTAAAGCAAGCTTGGTGTTTGTTATACGAGCAGATGGTAGTAAAAGGAAATATTCGTTGTAACAAAGTTTTGTTTTATATATATATATATATATATATATATATATATATATATATATATATATATATATATATATATATATATATATATATTTTTTTTTTTTTTTTTTTTTTTTCTTCTTCTTCTTCTTCCTCCTCTTCTTCTTTTGTTTTAGCCTAGCAGTAAAATGTGGCTCAGTTGATTGTTTACATTTTTCTGGGACTGCAACACTACAAGTAGCAACTGGCCAAGATGAGCAGCTCTGTTGTTTATGAGTGGACAAAGCTGTCTGAATAGTTTCTCATAGAGAGCATTAGAGGCCAAAATAACAATGGGAAAACAGCAACAGCTTGTTGGGGTGAAGGAGGAGCCATGTTTGTTTATAGTCGACTAGCATGGCAGAGGCAGAAGCGAACTTTTCCGTCAACAAAAGTTGACGGAAAAGTGCTAGTGTGATGCCGCCTTTAGAAATTCTGTGCTTGGCTAAAGAGTCTTTGATCTGTTGGAAAGAATGAACCTTGGCATTATCATGATGCAGCTACCATATGTGTGACTCCTTAGGATTTAGTCTTTGATTACATCTCAGAGATGTGTGTTAGCAGATAGCCTTATGTTAAACCTTATGTTCCGGTGATTAAACTATTTTCCAATATCCCATGACGGGTAAAAATGGTAAACCTAGAAATTGTTAGAAGACTGTTTGAATACTAATAAGTATTTTCTCTTTGTTATTCTGAATACAATGATGTACTTTCTAGCTCGATATAACCTCTGAAAGTTTAATTATTGCCTTATCAAGGATTCCTCCTCCGCCCGCTGTGTGATCCGTCAAGCAGAAACAGCTCGGTAGCGATGACACCGCTCAAACACACACACACACTCTCTCTCTCTCTCTCTCTCTCTCTCTCTCTCTCTCTCTCTCTCTCTCTCTCTCTCTCTCTCTCTCTCTCTCTCTCTCTCACAAACACACACGCTCCCTTGATCGTCTTCCTAGAACACGAGAGGCACGCCTGCATCTCTACGAGCCACTCTGGGTTCTCAATACGATGTTTGGAGTCTGTTCTCCATCACCACTATCTCTGTCTTCTCTCTGTTCTGAGAAAACAGGTGGATCCTCTGAATCATTTTCCGAGTCTTCACTACTGCTGTCTTCACTTTCTTCAGTTTCTTCCTCATAATCACTGTCACTGTAGTCAGGCTCAGAAGCATTGCTAAGTAAAAATTATCTGTCTTGTTCCATAGTGAGTTATGAACTGAGACGTCCCTTTGCTCTTATCAGGGTGCTTTCCACAAGGCAGGTCGCTGGGGTTGCCAAGTGTCGCCCTCAGAATGGGAGAATAGCTTCGTTATCCCTAAATATACAGAGCTAGTGGCAACACTATGGGTGGAAAAAGAAGCCAGATACTTCCACTTGCCATCTGACTTGAGAAACCGCGCATGAAGCTCAAACATGAGGCGCAAAAATTCTTGATTATGGGAACGATCGCCGTTGCTATGGACGCACTGATGCAATCGTTCATATACAATCGCCGGAACATAAGGGTTAAAGTCCTGTTAAATCTTGATTTTGGCTTGAGTCACCAAGCATTTGATAAAACTAATGTAGTAACATCTACTTTATATGCCAGAGTATAAGTTTTTTTTTCAAGGGGTTGTCTTATATACCAAGAATAAAACACAACCCTTTAATCCCGTGGTGAACATTAAGTGTCACAGTATCTTGGAATTCATTCTCCAGCCACACGCACCTGTGTACATTACACACACGCACACACACACACACATACACACTTCATGGGCTTCATGATAGGATTAGTTACTCTCTAAGGATGTCGAATGTTTACTGACGGCGTCACATGTCAGAGCACCCAGCCATGCCATAATAATCATTATCAGTAGCCAATTAAGCTATCAGAAACTATGATGTCGATAAATAATGTTTATGTTAATCTAATCATGGCTTTGATTTTTAATTCCTTTAACTACTTATATTTTAAGGTACTTGTGTGTGAGCTAATTGTTTGATTAATAAAGCAAGGGTGGCTGTATTTCAAAACTAATGGCTGTGGTAGTGAGAGAACAGCCATAATATGGCTCCCAAGGACCCAATGAGGTGCCAGCAATAAACCTGTGGCGATAATTACCGTAATCATCAAGAAAAGAAAGTAATGCATGTTCCTGCTATTTTGGAGCTCAGAAACTAATGGAACTGTACAGAACAGGGATTGTTAATTTTGTCATAATACTAACGTTCTTAAGTGAGGGAACCTGTCAACACAGTCATGCAAGCCTCTCATGTTGCAGCTCGTCAGTGATGCATCCTTCACCATTAAAGGGGTCGTCTTATACAGCAGTAAAAGCTCAAAACTTAAACTTTTCCTTTGAAAATTGGGGGACATCTTATATACCATGTCATCATATAGTCTGGCATTTACGATAGTGTTTTTTTTTTTTTTTTTTTGTATAAAATGAAAATGTGATAACCATATGTTATTCAGTCATACCCACTAGCTATCTTGCAGTACTGTAACTGAGGTACTCAGTGAATTGGTAAGAAAACCCTTATGCACACCAAAGATGCACTTCAGTTGCTACCATTTTTGTCTTTAGGACATTGCTATATTTTGAAGAAAGAAATGTATAGGTTTCATACTTTCAAAACAGATTTTATGTATTTTTTTTTGTGTGTGTGTGTGTGTGTGTGTGTGTGTGTGTGTGTGTGTGTGTATTTACCTAATTGTATTGTACAGGTTTCAAGCCAGGCTCAGAGTGTCCTGTCTCCATATCTCCACTTCTCTAATTTTTCTTTAAAGATATGCACATTAGGTGCTGTAACAACTTCATCACTCAATGCATTCCACTTTTCCACCGTTCTATGTGGAAAACTGTATTTTCCAATATCCGTCACACATTGCTTCTTCCTAATCTTCTTTGCATGTCCTCTTATCCTTCCAGCTTCTTCTGTCACCAGCACCAGGTCTTCCTTGTCTACCTTTTCGATGCCATTTACTATTCTGTACATTGTTATTAAGTCTCTTTGTTCTCTTCTATCTTGTAAGGTTGGCAGTCCCATTTCCTTCAGCCTTTCTTCATATGTTAGGTCTTTTAGTTCAGGCACCATCTTTGTAGTTATCTTCTAGATTTGTTCTAATCTTGTTATATCCTTTTTCAAGTTTGGCAACCACACCACTGCTGCATATTCTATCTTTGGACATACCATGTTTGTAATAATTTTTTTCATAATATCTTTGTCCAAGTACTGAAATGCCACTCTAGTAATAGTCAACATTTTATATGATGATCCAAATATCTTACTTATGTGTTTTTCAGGGTTCAGATTTTCTTGTATAACCACTTCCAGACCTTTTTCCTCTTTAGTCATCATTATTTGTTCCTCTCCCATCAGATTTTGTTTATATCTTCCTGCAGTAGCAAACAGTCCTCTCTGGTCTTGATTACTCTGAGCAATTTTGCATCATCAGCAAACAAATTAATATAACTTGTCGTCCCTTTCTGTATGTCATTTACGCATACAGTGGCCCCTCTACATATGAGCTACTCTATTTACGAGAAACTCGAGACATGAGATGTCTTTCGAGCAAAAATCTTGACCAACATGTAAGAGAAAATACAAGTTACGAGAATTTCCAGATGCTCTCGCTAGGTGGCTGTGTGGTCAAGACCGCCCAGCATCAGCCAGCATGTGTGTTTCCGACCATACAGACCCGATCCCACACTCTTGTGTTGTGTTGTTTTTATCACATTTATCTCCTTTTTGTGACCTTAACCATGAGTTCTAAGAAAGGAAATGGAAAAGTGTCCTCTGAGAAAAAAAAGAAAAAAAAAAGAGGATGTCAATCGAAATGAAGCAGGAGATAATAGACAAACATGAGCATGGTGTTCGTGTGAGTGACCTCATAAAGCAGTACAATCGGTTATCATTGACGATCTGTACGATATTGAAACAGAAAGATGCCATAAAAGCTATAAAGCTTAAGTGCTTACATATCGTCAACAGTCTCTCGCACTCCCTCACTCCTCCATCACCACGCATACACCTCTGTTAGACGCTACCGACTTCCTCCATGGTACATAATTGCTCATAATAAACTCGCATTTTATTTTGTTAATATTATCTTATTTATTTTATTACTGTATTTTTATGTTCAATTACTATTTGAATGTGTTTTTAGTAATCAGAAAATGTGTTTTACACTTATTTAGGATTAACTTGGATGATTTTGGGCGGCCAGGAACAGATTAATTGGTTTTCAGTTATTTCTTATGGGGAAAATTCATTTGAGATATGAAAAATTCTAAATATGAGCTCAATTCGGGAACAAATTAATCTCGTATGTAGTGGGGCCACTGTACTTGGAACATAAGGGGAGCTAATACTGATCCATTTGTTACTTTACTCTCTGATCACATTTCTCATCTCTCTGTCCTTCAAGTAATCCCATATCCAATCTAAAATAATTCCTCTCAGTCCTCCTATGTTCTCTAAATTCCAAAGTAGTCTGCTGTGAGGAACTTTATAAAAAGTTTGTGTGTGTGTGTGTGTGTGTGTGTGTGTGTGTGTGTGTGTGTGTGTGTGTGTGTGTGTGTGTGTGTGTGTGTGTGTGTGTGTGTGTGTGTGTGTGTGTGTGTGTGTGTGTGTGTGTGTGTGTGTGTGTTTGTGTGTGAGGACAATATATCATATTTTTAGTGTACATATTTATGAAACAAAAGACAGTTAATTAATGTATTAGTAGTTCTCATGTATCTTTTTTTCATCTCCACAGCTTGATTTTCCATTTTGGAGAATACAGACCCATCATGACTTCGTGAACCTGTACAAGGCCTTGAGCATCTGTGGTCTTTGAACACACTACAAGAATACTTTGGTCACTAGTGTTTGTATGTCATTGCTTTTGCCTTGTGGCATTGCTTGATGACTGTCTTTATTAATGCAATATGTCCAGAAATAAGCATAATTTCTTTTATTCATTAATTACAGGAAAGCCATAAGTACATTATTGAGAAAAATATTGTACTTCATGAATTTCATGGACAATAAGGTGAAGATACATTTGTTTCATACGTACTAGTATCTACTCGAATATGGGTAGAGACTTCTGACAGTGTTAAGGTCTATATTGCATGATTACTTAAGCATTAGAAATACACCCAAAATCATGTAGTTGAGAGTGTGTTACAGAAATGTATTCTACAGTGATACTTCATTTTTGAAAGGATACATGTATTTTGAAGCTTAAGATCAAAACTTTGAACTAGAATTTTAATATCTGATTTGAATCTTTGACTACCAAAGAAAATGTTTTTTTTTTTTCACCTGTGATTTGATAGACTGGAAAAGAAGGCAGCAGTTATAGTGCATTAAATGAAGAAAACTAGGATGAATGTGTGAAATTACATAACATGGCTGTAGTGCTTCATTTATGACTTGTGGCTGCTCTGAAGGCAACACTGCTGCACATTGATTCCAGATGACATTGATCAAGATAACTAGCCAACTCAGTGTTGAAAACTAAATGGTTCTGAAAACTGTTATGAAGTTCCTCATGACTAGTGCTGCTGAGCTACGAGGGGAAATGTGAAGCATATCAATATAAGGAGAACATGAGTGAAAGTGCCAAGTGATAGATGTGATTGTGTTAAGGCTGCCAGTATGTGAAGGAAAGGATTGATTTGTTACTAGCATCCATTGTATACACAAATAAGTACACAAGAAAGTATCATCAAAATGAAAAAGCACTGTCGTATGTATACAGCAACATTTGTTTCAAACATTCCTAGAAGGCATCTTCAGTATATATATATAGTCATATGGGGTCTGTGTTTGGGAAGTACAGAGTGCAACAGTGTACTAGCATGTAATAATAATGTACAGAACATTGGGGTACAGCTGAACAATGAAATGAAGCCTCACTTACTCTGTCAAGATTTTGTGGAAACAGGATTTATCAAGGACTGGAAGATGACTTCACTATGTTTAATCTCACACATCAGACAAAATACTTTTGCTAAAATCAGCCCGTAGTATTTGGCAAAATAATATTTAGGTTTTTAGTAATGGCTTTTTTTCAGCTGGCTGTAGTATCCTCCCATACCCCTCTCTCTCTCTCTCTCTCTCTCTCTCTCTCTCTCTCTCTCTCTCTCTCTCTCTCTCTCTCTCTCTCTCTCTCTCTCTCTCACACACACACACACACACACACACACACTTTTGATATAGTAGTGACTGTAAAGTATTTTATTTGTTGTAGTACTCTTGTTGAACATTGTTTTGTATATATATGCCTCTTGTACTCATTCAGAATAAGTTTATCAGTCCATAATGGGTGTGTATCTGCCAAAAGGGGTAAACATAGAATGCCTGTTAGGTAAATATTCCTTGCTTTTGAAATGGTCCAGTTAAATGGCATAAGTAAGCAACGTTCCATTTACATAACCAGATGAATTATTCCTGATAGTATTGTTGTACAAAATGTAAAGCATTAGATGATTGTCTTAATTTGCTTTGTACCTTATTATTTGTAGTGAGTATAGAATAGATATGTCTGGCATGTATTAAAGGTCACGTATAGCCTTCACATCGTAATTATAGAGATATTTTCAGCTCTGGTGATTAGGTGTACACCAGAATGTAGAGGGAAACCTCTGAAGACCTTTCATATGTTCCAGATTTCACTTAAAATATTGTGATAATGCTGTTGATTTGTTCTTTCCTCTTCTTTTTATACCTGTCATCGAAGAATAAGATTACACACTGTGCTGACATTGCATTTGAGGTGTACAACTTTCCATCACACCTTCATTATATATATATAGGATATTTCTCTGGATTATTTGCTATTACTCCATTATATTCCTCCATCAGATGTATTCAAGTTGAAGTAACTGATTTAAGAATTCTTAAAATCAAACCAAAAGATCCTGATGTGAATGTCTACATTTTTTGCAATCACTATTATTGTTATTATCATTATTATTATTATTATTATTATTATTATGATTATGATTATCATTATTATTACTTCTATTAATATCATCATCATTATTAACATCAATCATCTTCCACCATCACCATGAAACTTCAATATTTCTTTATATTAACTTACTGAATCATTTACTCTAATTTTGCATCCAATTTGCATACATTTTGTAGCATAATATCAATGTGAAAGATACAATCACAAATGTGAATACAAAAAATAGTGCACATAATGAAGATACCTTTTGTTCAAATTAGATTTGTGCTTTCATGTTTCTTCCCTCACTTCATCACCCATGCAGTCAGAAACCACTTTGGTGTTTGTGGTTGCTGTAATAAGAAATCATAGCCACACTATCCTGAGGTTGCAGTGGTAGATGAACCTCAGAGTCAGTGATGGAGCACCCAGGCATCTCAGCAGACTTATAGGGCTTTTAGTTTAGATATATTGAAACATTTCTTAAAAGTAGTGAATTATAATGGCAATATTTTCTCAAAACAGTAGACAGAATGATTGTGCTAAGCTTGTCAGAGTCACAAAAATTATTCTAGCACTATAGGTTGACACAAATAAGAAAATAAAGCACAACTTCAAGTATATTATGATTGTGTGTAGTCAGAATCATCAGCAGACTGTTACTCTGCCTTCTATCTGGACATCTTCAGTATTTGTAATTCTTAATGTATGATTACAAACATGTGAGTAATAAATTACTTTTATGAGTCCTTCCTCATTTATCCATATAGTGTAGTAATTAGAAATTACCTGTTGAATTTATTCTTGAATATTGATCATCATGAAATTTACCAACTTAACTAATATTAATACTTATTCTCATATCTTCTGATATCAAGGCTTGAAAAAAATTGACATTTTATGTTCTCACTGTTCTTTGAGACAAACAAAAAGGAACAGGTTCTTGTGATCACTACTTGTTTCCATTAGACAGAGCCAAGTCTACATCACACCTTGCAATAGAGTGAGAAGCACTCCACTACTACTACCCTTAACAACTACTGCTTGGTACTAATCTATTGTCATGGCCTGGCAGCAAGACACATCCTGTCATCCACTGCGACACATGGTTGATGTCTGACTAACCAGCATACTCACTACAGTCCGTCACTAAGAAGATGGCATCTCCTAACAAGGAACATTATCTTCACTACGTGTTCCTCCATGGTGACTTCCAGCATGGAGAGAACACGTTGGTCATTTGGTCCTTAAGGCATAAACGATCATGATGGGTGACAGGAATGATAAGTGATGAGCAGAGAACTCATGTCCCAAGAGGTTACTTTCCTCTCTTGGTCTACACTTTCCTCTTTTAAACACTATATACATAAGTATATATACATTCATATTACAATGCTATGCATAACTTGCTGGTTTTTGCTGGTTTAAATAAGGCATTGCAAAAAACCTTACCCACTACACATCTACAACTCTGTTCACAAAATCTACAAATTTATCCATCCAATCTACAAATGGTCTATGAAATACACTACACCAGTGATGAAGATTTATGGCCAACCTTCAGGTCTTCATTGGTACATCTCCAAGAATCACCCTCTTCTTCCTCCTTTTCCTCTTGTTCCTTTGGCTACATCGGCAGTAGCAGTCTGGTGTCTGTTGTATGTCTTGCACGCTCACTCCAAACATTTCCCTCACTTCTTTGGTATTATTAGTACTGAATTCTGGAACAAAATGTAGAATAATATTGAAATGGCGTTAATAGTAATGTCCTGAAAAAATAACAAGAAAGTGTTCAAAACCTTTTAAAATAAGACGTGTGGAGATAAAAGTGTAATGTGCAAACCACAATACTCACATCGTGGTCAATCAACACTTTATTCTGGACTTCGCTGTACCTAGTCATACTCCTGTGAGATGAATATAATGCCATCCTGTTCAATGGTGCAGCTGCTCCCATCCTCCTCAGTGCCTGTTGTCTTGTGGTACATTGGGTTGGGGAAGCTTGTATTGATAATAATATGTTGATGCATCTTCAGGATCCTGACAAACATCTGTAGAGTGCTCCCACACACCCAAACACCCATTGCACTGCTTCCACACACCCAAACACCCAGAACACTGCTTCCACACACCCAACACCCAGAACACTGCTTCCACACACCCAACACCCAGAACACTGCTTCCACACACTCAGAACACTACTCCCACACACCCAAACACCCAGAACACTGCTTTCACACACCCAAACACCCAGAACACTGCTCCCACACACCCAAACACCCATAGCACTGCTTCCACACACCCAAACACCCAGAACACTGCTCCCACACACCCAAACACCCATAGCACTGCTTCCACACACCCAAACACCCAGAACACTGCTTCCACACACCCAACACCCAGAACACTGCTTCCACACACCCAACACCCAGAACACTGCTTCCACACACCCAACACCCAGAACACTGCTTCCACACACCCAACACCCAGAACACTGCTTCCACACACCCAAACACCCAGAACACTGCTTCCACACACCCAAACACCTAGAACACTGTTCCATACACCCAAACACCTAAAACACTGTTTCCACACACTCAGAACACTACTCCCACACACCCAAACACCCAGAACACTGCTTTCACACACCCAAACACCCAGAACACTGATTCCACACATCCAAACACACCCAGAACACTGTTCCCACACACCCAAACACCTAGAAAACTGCTTCCACACACCCAAACACCTAGAACACTAATTCCACACACCCGAACACCCAGAACACTGTTCCCACACACCCAAACACCTAGAACGCTGCTCCCACACACCCAAACACCTAGAACACTGCTTCTGCACACCCAAACACCCAGAACACTGCTTCCACACACCCAAACACACCCACCACACTGCTTCCACACACCCAAACACACCCAGAACACTGTTCCCACACACCCAGAACACTGCTTCCACACACCCAAACACACCTAGAACACTGTTCCCACATGCCCAAACACCCAGAACACTGCTTCCACACACCCATACACCTAGAACACTGTTCCCACATGCCCAAACACCCAGAACACTGTTCCCACACACCCAAACACACCCAGAACACTGTTCCCACACAACCAAACACACCCAGAACACTGCTTCCACACACCCAAACACCCAGAACACTGTTCCCACACACCCAAACACCTAGAACACTGTTCCCACACACACAAACACTGCTTCCAACACCCAGAACACTGCTTCCACACACCCAAACACACCCAGAACACTGCTTCCACACACCCAAACACCCTGAACACTGCTTCTACACACCCAGAACACTGTTTCCACACACCCAAACACCCAGAGTACTGCTTCCACACACCCACAAGACTTAAAAAGCTCATAAGTAACCCATAGCACACTCAAAACGACGGGCAACAGCATAGAATGACCCTAACCTCCGCAAACTCATTAGAAAGTATATAGTATACACCAAAATCACGCCACACACACCCAACTACGTAAAACACTCAGTATTATACATAAACACACTCAAAACACCATGCAATACCTCAAAATATAACCAAACACTCAAAACTCACTAGTAACACCCAATGTATACCCAAACTTCCCCATACAGACCCAAAAAACCCTAACACACACCTACACACAAAAAAAAAAAAAACTCAAAACTAATCCAAAACACTCAGAACACCAACCAAAATGCTCTCAAAACAGTCAAAACATCCTAATGCTCACACACACCTCCAAACCACACTTAAGTTACGTAAAATATAAAGATCTAACACAAACTGAAAACATACGAAACGCACCCAAAACATACTCATAACAACCTGCAACACTACAGAAAATACTTGAAACACCCTAAATATGCCCAGCAGTATGCTTTTATAAAGAACGATAGAATTAAAAGGGACACTTACCTAAATATTACAGTTTGGTTCCTTCTCCTATTCCGCCTCTATTTCTCATTTCTTCTTCGTCCTCTTCGTTTGTAGTTTCTCCTTCTTTCTTCTATTGCTTCCATATCTACACATCTGAGCCTAGAAACGCATCAAAACACTATATAATCAACAAAATATTGAGGAAATGGAGGGTGACTTAAGTATTGTGGCTTGGCTGCTACTCCACTTCCTCTTCCCTTTCTCCTTCCTTCCTCCTTATCCTCCTTTACTTCTTTTTTTTTCTCTCCTGCTGCTACTAATATCTACACACCTGAACCTAAAAACACACGAAAACACGTAGAAATCACTAGAGTTTAGGCAAAATATTGACGAACTGCGGGTTTGGGAAAGAGACGCCAGCCCGGGGCTATGATGAGTCACCACCTGGGCTGTGGTCATCTGAGAGAACGAGAACGGGGATGACTCGGTTAAATTACGTAAATGATTTGATTTAAAAAAATTAGAAAAAACAAAGCCACGGCCGAATGCATGATATTTTATGACGTGATAAATATCTAAACTAATTTTCAAGATATCAAAATATTTCCAGCTTAACTAGTTTTTTTCAATAATGTCTAAATTAATTATGTTAAAAGTATAAAACATTTTCACAATAACTTTCCTAAAGCACCCTGGAAAGTCAAGCCATTTTCACTTGGCGAATATTTTATTACATTTCACGGAATCTGAGCTATCTTTTAAGGCATTCTACAGCGAGTTAGAACCGAGAAGCAGAAACGTGAGCAAATAAAATAAAGAAAAAATAAGAATTCTTTTCAACAGCACCAAAAAAGTTTTCAAAGTACACATATTTCACTCAATAGATTGATTTCACACTTAAAAGAGCACAGGCGATTCTTTGATACAAAGGCCCACTTATAGCTTGAAATAAAAAAAAAACTCAAAATATGAAATGGAATATTTTGACCGCTAGAAAGCCTTTAACATACGCCATAAAACACCACTAAACGCTACAAATTTACCCAACACAGGCGCGAAATACACTTTAAACACAACGAAACATCTATAAAAACCATAAAAACATACCATGGAAGCGTAATATTACCGTCAGGAAATATTTGAAAAAAAAGTATTTGATCCCACAGGGGTGGGTGTTGGCTTGGGCTCCAGGGAGGGAGGCGGCCCGGAGGCAAAACCGGCAACAGCGGTGGCGGACCTCCATAAGTTGTTATCATCTCACCAAACCAAAATTAAGCCATATATATAGGGAATTTTTGACCACGGTATATGAAATGGTAGACTTATGACTGCATTTTGACACATGTTTGGTTTACGGTAAGTGAAGGAAGTAAATATCAGCTGATAGCACTGACGCCTTGCTCTTATGATATACCTATCACCTTTTGATATTTGCGTACTGTTTTCACTCACATATGTAAAGGAAACCTAAAAATAAGTGAATGGCCTTATAAATACCTTTAATTGATGAAGATAAAGCAGTGTGAAGCGTTGTGGTGAAGGTTTGCACTGTTTGTCTTGCCGCTTGGTGCTTGATACTTGGTGCTTGGCGCTGCTTGAAAACTGTCAGTAATATAGCAACACTTCACCTCACTTGTGTGTGTGTGTGTGTGTGTGTGTGTGTGTGTGTGTGTGTGTGTGTGTGTGTGTGTGTGTGCAAGCATGTTCCGGATGTGTGTGGGGATGTTTTGAGTGTGTTTACGGGTGTTTTCGGTATATAAGAGTATCATTTAAGTGTAGCTGTGTGTGTGGGTGTGTATGGATCAGTAGAGCCCACCACCACCATCGTTGTTACCCTCACCAACAACACTAAACAACTACTGTCGTGTTAACCAGTAGCAGAAGATATAGGCGTTTTCAGTAGCACTTACAAAAGGCGAACGGTCTTAAAAGCGTTCGCCCCAAAGGCAAACGCTTTTCAAGATATGTTCGCTTGTGTTAGCTCTCAGAGTCACGTGATAGTGAACACTTACGCTGATTGGCTGTGAGACGAGTTGCCAACTTTATAAGTTATAAATCAATAAAAAATACTATTATGAGGAGCATGAAGATATGATAAGTATTATCATGTAAAGGAAATACATTTAGTAACTGTTTACTGATATTGAAATTCATAAGAATTCTCCTTGCAGTTTGAATTAAATAAAAACAGAGTCTTGCACTCTCGAGACATCTGGGACTACGCACTCTGGCTGGATCACGGTTCACACTTGTTCGCGCTACTCATTTCAAAGCTTGTGACTCCGACTTTGATTTTCAGTTACGTGAGAATCTCGTAGGTTACGCATTATCTAAGCACATTAATTGTAAAGTATAAATATGATAGTATATTTGCACTGTTACTTGATAATGACATAAGGTTATAGCAATATTGCGGAAGATTTGGGTATATTTTCTAATGGTGGTGCTCTGAAAACTTTGGGCGAACGAACACACAACATCATGGCCTCTTTGACAGTGCAATAATTTGAGGGAATGCACAGCAAAAATGTCTCTGCCAATGTAACTACTGAATGACAAGGAGTCACTAGTGGTATAACGGTTTATCTGGCATATTGTGTATTAATGGATACTGGGTTTATTACCTGTAATACCTTATAAAGTAGGAAAATGTGACAGGGGAAGTGATACCTGGGATCTTAAGGGGTCTATTCACCTCTATCATTTAGTCTCATCACCGCCATAGGCGCTCACGTATTATAAAACAATTTGGTAAATCTATAGAACAGCAACTCCTTACATATTCTTTTCTATTACCCCCCTTCCCTCCAACAAGCTTGGGGGCACGTGGGGAATCAGGGGTTTTGGGGGGGGGGAGCCAAAAGAGGTGAGATATGGCGATCCAAAAAAATCTAAGGACAAAAACCTAACCTAACGTAACCTAACCTAACCGGGGAGGCTGTGCCCTCCGGACCCCCACCACTACAACACTAACATAAACCTAACCTAACGTAACCTAACCTAGCCTGGACCCTCCCTACAACACTAACGTAACCCTAACATAAACCTAACCTAACGTATCCTTGCTTTTGGGCAGCTTCCCTCCCCCCACACCGGTTCTCTTATAGCTTCACACAATATGCCCTACCTCTACCAATACCCCTCCTCACAATACCTTAACGAAAGGATGAAGGTCCTGGCTGGTCCTCTTCTCGATTGTACACTGACTTGCATCGCAGGGGCGATGATTTCTCAGTAATCAAATTCGCAATCTTTACAACTAATGTGACTGGTGGCCATGGCTCAACTGCGCACACAGATCAGGGTTGCCGGGTTATCTACACAACAACGTGGATTAGGAGTGTTGCCACCAACAGCATCGTTTCAAATGTGGAAATTATTCCACATTTACGTGGAAATTTACACGTCATACTATAGGAGAAACGTACGCTAATATAATGAAACAAAGATTGTTGTCATAATTCTGCATATATCAAAAAATAAACGAAATAACAGACAAATACGTAAATGGAAAGAATTAAAATCCCTTTCATATTAGTGTTATAGCGCAGAGCTTTGTTAACACTTTCAGTACTGGGACACTTGTTACCTTGAGATTTGTGAACTATTACACCATTTTATTGACATTAGCAAGGATCTATGGAGGTCAGAAGATTAATGGCCACAGTTTTCACTAAATTAATCTCCCACAAAAGTTTCTGAAGCTGTATAAAATCACCAATTAGTAAGCAAAATGAATATGAAAACGCGTCATGGTGCTGAAGAGGAATTAAGAGCATCTCCCCTACGCCCACCACCACTCACTAAAACGCCCACCACCTCACCAATACGCCCACACCTTCACACACGCCCATCACAACCTTGCCACTACCTCGTGGGTGGGTGTGGATGTGTTGGTGTGTTGGTGGGCTTATGTGATGGGTGTGGGTGGGTGTGGGCGTGATGGGCGTGTCTCAGGTGGTAAAGGAAGATTCCCAACACTGGAGAAAATAATGAATGACTTTGCTTGGCTGTAAAATTATTGAAAATAGTAAGATAGATAAAGAAGAAATGAAATAAAATGAATTATATAGCCTACTATAGGCAACATTTATGTAATGTACTATAAAGATTTGTTGTTTTATAAAGTTTATTGCGCTGGTGACATGACTCCGTCACTACAGTATTGCTTGTGAACGAGTATTTTGATCCAAATTAACAATTAATAATTAATATAATTTTGAAGTCTGCGTTGGCGCCAAGCACGCGACAAAACGCCGCTCAGCTTTCAAATATTATTATTATTTGTTTGTTTTCCAAGGATGCCATTATTTGTTTTGTATATGTAATTATTGATTTCCGCAGCTCTTAATTTATAATTTCGTTTTTGTTAGTTATTTTGCTGGTGTGGTTTGATTTATATATATATATATATATATATATATATATATATATATATATATATATATATATATATATATATATATATATATATATATATATTGTCAAGCCTAATTAAAGGAGTGACAACTTGACAAGGTGCCCCGGCCCTCCCCTGCCCCGCGCCGCCCGTCAGTGTGTGTGGTTGGGGCCCGGGGGCACTGGTGGGGCACACTGCCACGCCCACACTCCGACACTCTAGCGTAGGCTAAAGACGCTTTCCTGGGATAAGTGTACTAGTGCAGTGTTGTGAGAGTGTTGCAGTGTTGACACGACACCCGACACGCCGCGACAAACACGGAAATACTTGTTGAAAGCCAATCAAGTCGCATGCTACATGTTGCCCATGTTGCCTCGATGGAATCCCGCCTTCACATACTCCCTCCAACACCCACTAATAGAGGCTCGAGTCTCTCAATTAATCCATTGCAGAGAGAGAGAGAGAGAGAGAGAGAGAGAGAGAGAGAGAGAGCCTGATGGAAAAGCTTTGTCTGAACCTGTTTAACATGGAATTATTCAAGTGTTTTGCGTTTTCATTAGTGAAACTTACACCATTATGAACTTTTCCGTATGTATATATATATGTGTATGTTTGTACTCGTATGTATGATAGTGTCAGTGAATAGAATATACTCCCTGATAGTACTATTCATTATCACTGAATATCCTGAATTTTAGAAACGTATTCGGTGTACATATGGGTGTGTATAGTGTAGTATCAGTGTATAGTGTCAGTGTGATTACTGTAGTGTCAGTGTCATTGTCAGATAAAAGAACAGCTTGCAGACACTGCCGTAAGATCATTGAATGTAACCGATTTTCTTTCTTACACTGCTTTATAGATGTTGAAAAATAGTGTACAGGTGTGTGAAGGTGTGTATAAAGTGCGTGCAGATGTGTGAGTGTGCCAAAGTGGCAGGATAGGCCTACACTGCCAGGGAGGGGAGAAAAAACGAGAAGTTGAGACGTGGCACCTGTCTGGAAGGCGTTATGGCGCGCTCGCCGATCAGCTGATCGCTTGTTATTGCAGTGATGGCCCTTCCTGCCTCCCAACCTGCAACCTGCCTTAGTCTGTCTTAGGCCTTTCCCTAGCCTGGAGCACCTTGTAATCCTGCAGGTCAAGGTCAGGTCACAACTGCCAGGCCAAAAGGTGAAAAATGAAGCGGCTTACTAAGAAGACTGTTGAATGGTGTGCAGGCCACCAGCAAAAAAGGCGTCCAGGAAATGCAGGTTGTGGAAGCTCTGCAGGCTGACGCTTTCCAGATTGCCAAGATAACAGTCCTGCCTGCCCAGCATGCAAGTTTCAGTAAGATAGTCCAAGTAGTTACTGAGTTATGATGGTCTGGTAGTATGTTTGCCTCTATGCCTCCTGGTCTCACAAATCTGCTTATTCTGTCTTATTCTTTTCCATTTTCAGTGTTTATCCTCTTCTACCCCTTGTCACGCTTCCATGTTGCCTTCATAGATACTGTACCGTACATGTCTCTAACTCAACACCGCTAAATGTTTCACTGTATTTACTTATTTCTTGATTTTTATCATTATTTTTAGTTTAATTTAGTTAGATTATGTTACACAAATACAAGATGGTGCATGGTATGGTAATCTATGGTACACTTACATGATACTATCTTTTTTTATGTATTCATTTTTATCATTATTCATAGTTTGATAATAGTTAGGTAAGGGTAGGTTAGGTTAGGTCACACAAATACAGTATGGTATCGGTACACTTCAATAACACAATTCTCAGTATAAGGTACAGTGATATGGTACAGTGACAGTATGATTGATAAGAATTCTTGCATTTTTTTAAACATATGCACACTTTATGGTACATTATAGAGGTACACATTGATGCATAGTGCAGGGACTTATGATACACTTAGACAAGCTTCTCCTGCACCATTAATGCCAAATGGTAAAGTGTTATGGTGCCACACTAGTTAGGTAATTAGAAAATGAAATCTCTCGGAAACTTTATATTTGAAGGGAAAGTTTGGTTAGAATTACATTTTATGGTGTGGTACGAAGGTATATTGAGCCATGGTACTGTAGCTTATGGTGCAGTGAGGCAAGTCCTTCCTGCACCATATGCACTCAGTAATTAATTGTTATGGTGCGGCACTGGTGAGAAATAATGAAAAATGTGTAGATGTATGCCATATTTTTAATGAGAAAATAGTGAGCAACATGGAAATATTTGCACTCTTTTCATACTTTCTATACGTACATTTCTATTGGTTGGTGGGTGTAGGGTATGAGTATGGGTGTATTATCTATGTATGGGTGGCTAACTGGCCTAAGATAGAGAGAAATACAGACAAAAGTACCATAATTCTTATGTTGTCTTTAGTCTAATTTGGAATTGAGACAAACATTACAAATTTGTATTTTTTGTCATTAACTATATAATTCTATGGATTGGTGGATTTAGGGTAAGTGTATGAGTATATTATTGGTGTATGGGTGAAGTTTGGGTATACTAATACAGATTTATTTATTTCAGATTGTGTTAAGATATAGGGAAAGACCAATCAAAGAGGAGGAGGAGGAGGAAAAAGAGAAAGATAAAAAGAAGTGAAGAAAGAATGAATGAAGAGAAAAAAAGAAAAGGTAAAATAAGAATAGATATTGTTATTTTATAAGGTTAAATCTCTCTCTCTCTCTCTCTCTCTCTCTCTCTCTCTCTCTCTCTCTCTCTCTCTCTCTCTCTCTCTCTCTCCCCCTCCTATTACTATTGCCATTCTTACTGTAGTATTACTGTTATTATTATTACTATCTCAGTGTGACGTGTGTGACCTTTTCCGCAGAACTTTCTGGAACAGCGACCTCACTTGAGGCACACTGTGACCCGAGAGACGACGGCCCAACAACACTGAGGTCAAACAGGCTCTCTTCCTTATGCAGGTCAGTGGTGTGGTGCGATTGGGTTTGGTAATTTAGTTTAGGTGGGGTGGGGTTCGATTAGGTTTTAAGGGCATTTTAAGAGTTTGGCATGTATTGAGGACATTTTAAGATAGTTTGGCAATTTTTGAGCCCATTTTAAGACAGTTAGATATGTTTTGAAGGCATTTTAAGAGTTTTGCATATTTTGAGGGCATTTCATGAGTTTGGCATGTTTTAATGTCATAGTAATGCAGTTTGGTATATTTTGAGGGCATATTAAGATAATTTGTCATGTTTTAAGACAGTGCCATGTTTTGAGAGCATTTTAAGACAATTTAACATGTTTTGAGGGCATTTTTAAGGCAGTTTGGCATGTTTTGAGGGCATTTTAAGACAGTTTGACATGTTATGAGGGCATTTTAATGTAGTTTGCCATGTTTTGAGAGTATTTTGAGGCAGTTTGGCATGTTTTGAGAGCATATTAAGACAGGGGGTGCCACAAAATGCCTGACTTCTGATCTTTCTAAGATTTGTGATTAGGGCACAGAAAACTTACTGGTGTTCAATGCCTCAAAAACTATATTCCTCCATATATCAACTCAACATAAGCTTCTACACAACTGTCCCCCTCTTCTTCAGTGGCGCTCAACTGTCTCCCCTCTCCTACACTGAATATCCTCGGTCTGTCCTTTACTCATAATCTGAACTGGAAACTTCACATCTCATCTCTTGCTCTGAGGCATCTCCGCCACTTTTTCTTGCCCCTACAACTGCTAACTTTGTACAAGGGCCTTATCTGTCCATGTTTGGAGTACTCTTTGCATGTTTGGGCAGGGTGTTTGAGTCACACAGTTCTATTAGATGGGTGGAATCAAAAGCTTTTCGTCTCATCAACTCCCCTTCTCTGACTAACTTTTCAGCCTCTTTCTCACCGCCGAAGTGTTGCATCTCTTTCTATCTTTTATCACTAATTTCATGCTAAATGCTGTACTGATCTTACTAACTGCATGCCTCCCCTACTTCTGTGGCCTCACAGCACAAGGCTTGCTTTTTCTTCTCATCCCTATTCTGTCCAACTCTCTAATACAAGAGTTAGCTAACCACTATTCTCAATCTCTGGTAAACTCTGCCTGCTTCTGTATTTCCATCTTCCTACGACTTGACTTTTTTTAAGAGAGAGGTTTCAACATTTCTCCCTGTCTTTTGGCTAATCCTTTACTAATATTTTAGGGAACTTGCACATTAAAATGGCCTTTTTTTATGTTTTGTTGCATAAAGAAAAAAATGCTTCCATTTTTTATAAATTTATAGCTTTTCATCACCATTCTTATTTTCCTATTCATTCACTCATAATTTTCACCCACTCATCCCAATCATTTCATTTTAATTTTTTTCGTCATTTCCCCATTCCTCCATTCATCACCATCACCTTTCATTCATTCACCACCATTGTTTATTCACCATTATCTCAACATTTTACATTCACTTTGTAATTTCCAGCTACAAGCATAGCACTGTCACCACCATCTCCATCACCATCACTACTACCATCACCATCACTGCTGCCATCATCACCATTACCAACACCATGATCACCATCACCAGCACTACCATCACCACCACCATTACCACTACTATCATCACTATCACCACTACCATCACCACCACCATCACCACCACCATCACCACTATCATCACCATCACCACTATCATCACCATCACCACTACCATCACCATCATCACCATCTCCACCATCACTATCACCATCATCACCACTACAATCACCACCACCACCACCACCAATATTGACAGGACATCAGGATTCATAGGAGGGTGCAGAAGAGTGTCTGTTCATTTGTGCAGCATTACAGCATTACAACATTACAGCATTACAAACCCTTGCTAATGTCAATAAAATGGTCTAATGGTAGTACACAAAACTCAAGGTAAAAATGTGTCCCAGTAGTGAAGGGATTAATTTCATCATAATCAACAATTACTCTTAAGTTTGCTTTTAGTAATTAACCCAAACCTAATCAAACTATTTTGCTGCACACATACACACACACACACACAGATACTGTCCATATGAAAGAGATTAATGTAACCAAGCTTGAAATAAAAGAGTTGATGACATAATTAGATAAGGAAAAGGCAATGGGACCAGATGAAGTTCAGGCAGAATATTAAAAGAATGTAGAGAAGAACTAGCAAGTCCTATATACAACATCATAAAATGCTCAATAGAAAATGGAACAGTACCAATAGAATGGAAAAGAGCTGAGGTGGTTCCCATATATATGAGTGGAAGGAAGGAAGAACCTTTGAATTACAGACCGGTATCACTAACTAGTGTAATATGCAAGTTGTGTGAAAGAGTAATAAAGAAACAATGGATTGAGTTTCTTGAAGACAACAAATTATTATCAAATAGCCAATTTGATTTTAGGAAAGGTCAGTCGTGTGTAACAAATTTATTGAGTTTCTACTCTAGAATAGTTGATAAAGTACGAGAGAGAGGGATGGAATGACTATTTATTTAGATTTAAAAACGGCGTTTGATAAAGTGCCACATGAAGGATTACTATGGAAGTTAGAGAAGGTTGGCTTAAAAGGAAGCACACGGAGATGGATGGAAGATTACTTGAGGGGGAGAGAAATAAGGACGGTAGTTAAAGATATCAAGTCCAAGTGGAGAGCAGTAGACAACGGAGTGCCACAGGGGTCAGTATTGGCGCCAATACTTTTTCTCATATATATAAACGACATGCCAGAGGGAGTGAACAGCTACATAAATCTGTTTGTGGATGATGCAAAACTGTGCAGAGTCATAAAACAAAAAGAGGATTGTGAAATACTGCAGGAAGACTTAAACAAGATCTGGAAATGGAGTAAAAAATGGGAGATGGAATTCAATGTGGACAAAACTCATGTCATGGAAATGGGAAAAGGTGAAAGATGACCAGTGGGAATCTATAAGATGGGAGATAGAGTAGAACTAGAAAAAGTAATAAGGGAAAAGAACTTGGGAGTGACAATGGAAGAAATTGGAGAGACTACAAAAAATGGCTACAAGAATAGTTCCAGAATTTAAAGGGATGACATGTGAGGAGAGACTAAAAGCCATGTATCTACCAACCCTGGAACAGAGAAGAGAGAGAGGGGATCTGATACAAGTTTATAAATTGATTAACAGAAGGGATCAAGTGGATAATGAGAAACTAATCCTGAGAGAAGAATATGACATTAGAAGCACAAGATCGGATAGTAAGAAACTGAGGAAGGGAAGATGTCTGAGAGATGTTAAAGAATATAGTTTCCCGCAAAGATGTGTTGAGACTTGGAACAGTTTGAGTGAGGAAGTGGTGTCAGCAACGGGTGTGCATAGTTTTAAAGAGAAATTGGATAAGTGTAGATATGGAGACGGGGCCACACGAGCATAAAGCCCAGGCCCTGTAAAACTACAACTAGGTAAATACACACACACACACACACACACACACACACACACACACACACACACACACACACACACACACACACACACACACACACACACACACACACACACACACCATCTTAATGTCCTTTGATTAGTGTTGTTGTAAGTAGTGTGGTGTGATGTTCCTCTGAGTGTATGATTGGGTGGGTGGGTGGGTGGCTGGCCAACCCTCATTTGTAAATATACTGTACATCATAGTAAAGGTGACTCAGTGTAAACAGTGCACCTCTCATTACAGGAAAGTCGAGTCAAGAGTCCCTGAATGCTGCGAAGGAAACACACTGCTGCAGGGAACACTGCACCCACCACCAAGCCAAGCCAAACCACAACACAAACCTTCAACAACATCTGGAGCTATCAACAACACACAAAGTACAAGACAACACCTGCAGCAATGAAGAACATTTAGGTTAGGTTAGAACGCCTGAGGGTTAGAACACCTGGAGTGATGAAGAACAGGTTAGGTAAGGCAGTTTGGCATGTTTTTTTTTTAGGGCATTTTTAGACAGTTTGGCATGTTCTTGAGGGCATTTTAAGACAGTTTGGGATATTCTTTAGGGCATTTTAAGACAGTTTAGTGAAAGGTATGAATGATTGAGAGTACTGGTTAACTCTTGTGTTAGAGAGTTGGACAGAATAGGGATGAGAGGAAGAAGAAAGCCTTGTGCAGCGAGGTTGCAGGAAGAGGGGAGGCATGCAGTTAGCAAGATCAGGTGTCTGTCTGTCTGTCTGTCTGTGTGTGTGTGTGTGTGCGTGCGTGTTTAAAATGTATTCTTTCCATGTATATTATTACTTAACTTGAAAATTGATGTTTTTGCAAAGTTGAAAATTGTTGTAGACTTCTCTCTCTCTCTCTCTCTCTCTCTCTCTCTCTCTCTCTCTCTCTCTCTCTCTCTCTCTCTCTCTCTAACACAGTTGGTCTGTAAGATCGTGTCACTTCAAAATCAAATATTTGTATCTTTGTTAACTTGAAAAATTGTTTTATGTTTTTGCAAAGTTGAAAATTGTTGTAGACTTCACTGTGAAAAGTTTGCTCACTGTTTTTATATATGAAAGGTTTGCTCACTGTTTTATATATTAAGTTGAAAATTCTTGTAGACTTTTCAATATAAACAAATTTGCCAAGTATAAAGTTGAAAATTTGCATAAAAAATTTTGCTCATTGTACTTATACTAAGGTGAAAAATTTGTGACTTTTTGCTCATTGTTCTTATACTAAGGAAAAATTTGTGAATTTGACTTTTTTTCAGGAAAAATTTGTGAATTTGACTTTATTTCAAAAATTTGTGAATGACTTTTTTCATTGTTTTATAGAGTTGAAAATATTTGTAGATTTTTCCAGGCAATGTAATAATAATGTAAAAGAATTGTTGAATAAAAAGTTTAGGGAGACTCTTTCATTTAATTTTAGCTCCAATATGCATCTGCCTTGTCTCCGGAGACTCTTTTGAGTATTTTCGACTTAGTACAGTTTTTAGGGCCGGGTTTGGCCAGTTTTTGCAATTTTTAGGGGTTGGGGCCAGGTTTTTTGGAATTTCGGCCAGTTTAAGGGTTTTTTTTTTTAACATTTTTTGCAGTTTTTTGGCCAGTACTACAACATTTTGGGCTACTTAATTTTTTTTTACCAAGCTTGCTTATATTATTGTTTTTCCACATTTTTTTCAATTTCATTATTTATTTAAGCTGCTTCAATATCATTTCCTATAAAGTCTTGTCATTCATCCTGTTTGCCATTGTTAATTTTCTATCCCAGAGTGTATTGCTTGTGATAGAATAAAACACCTTGAATTACTTTTTTCTTTCTAATGTAGTTTGTTTAGGAACGTCAGGCTAATTCAGGCAACATTGGTGTGTCAGTGACAAGCCAGGTAGAGGTGACTACTCGTTCATAAAAGCCAAATATTCCCAGGAACGGAAATTTACTAATACTCCCAGGAATGGAAATTTACCAATACTCCCAGGAATGGAAATTTACCAATACTCCCAGGAATGGAAATTTACCAATACTCCCAGGAATGGAAATTTACCAATACTCCCAGGAATGGAAATTTACCGAAACAATCAAGATTTCTTTCACAATTTATTATTCAATAGTGACAACAGCTCTTAGTACAGTGAAAACACAATGAGGCAGTGAAGACACCACAGCTGTCCAAGTACATACACCACCACACTGAGGAAGACTCCCATGCCAACCCACAACTATTCCCTCCACGGACACGACCACCACCACCAGAGTACCAGTAGCAGTAGGTGATGACCGCGCAGGGTCAAGGTGCCATGCAGAATCTTTCTTGCTGCTGCTGCTGCTGCTGCGGCGGCGGCGGCGGGGGGTGGTAGTAGCAGGTGTTTGCTGGGCCGCTGCGAGGCGGAATCCCTTAATGGCAGGAGTGGCGACGGCGGCATGCGTTAGCGGGACGGAAATGAAGGCCCCAAGCGAGGCAGCCTCTCCCCCCGAGTGGCAGTAGCGGCGGCGGTGTTGGTTGGGTGATGGAGGGAGGGTTAGTGAAGGCGCCGTGCAAAGCAAAGTGTCCCTCCCTGATGATGCAGGAGGCACGGGATCGCTGCAATCAGACCTTTGGATCGCAACTCCTGTAATGGACAAACTAATTAACCGATTATCTCCACATGCACCACGCCACACTGTCCTTACACTACACTTCCATTATATCAATCAGCCCCTCTCCCTCCTCCCTCGCTCCCTCATTCTTCTCTCAGCGTCTCCCGTGTTACGTAGCATCAAACCCTTTCCTGTCATAACCTTCCATCCCTTCATTTGCACATCTCAAGCCAGTCTCGGTACGCCACACCACGTCACACTCCCTCTAACTTTCCCACACCCGATCCTCTCACATCCACACAACCAATCTTGCCACACTCACCCATCTGGTTAGTTTAATCTTCCGTGTCTGCCGTCATCTGCGTTTTCCCGTCGCCAGGCCGCCTCCACACCACCTGCCTCGCTATCACCCACCTAGCCATCATCTGAGCGGCGGCGTTAGAGTTTACTGTGTGTGTGGGCGCGATGCAAAACAGTGCCTTTCCCAATCTTGAGGCGGTGGCGAAGCAAAGGTGTTGGTAGTGAACGTTGTCAGTGAAGGCGTAGTGCAAGATAAAGTTTCCTTGATGGTAGAGGAGGCTCACTATCGCTGTGGAGTCAGGCCTTTGGATCGTCAACTCCTGTAATGGACAAAAAACATACATGAACAGCAGTATCTTTGTTCACTAATCACATCGTCTTAAAACTCCTTCACTGCCTCAATTAGCCTGGACAAAAAACATACATGAACAGCAGTATCTTTGTTCACTAATCACATCGTCTTAAACTCCTTCACTGCCTCAATTAGCCTTTCACTCGTCTACACAGTCTTGCCACCAAGACCACCCATTTCCTTCACGTCTTGACTAATACATAATTGTGCCCTAACTCGCTCACAAACACTCGCCCCACACCATCTCTTCTGTTTCTCCATATTATCGCATTGCATTCAGTTCCCACTGCCTCTTATGCTACGATCCATTCACGTTCACTTTTGATTCCTCCTAGCCATTCTCATCCCCCACACAACTTAAACCACTCCCTCCTTCTCTCGAGAACCTTTCCCTCCATTTACTTGAACTTATTCCACATATCCATCATTATCGTCCTTTTCATGCCACTTTCCTATCCACAACATACTCGCAGTCGCTGTCATGAACAGCGGAGCTGTTTACAACAGTGATACGTCTTGATTAAAAGTCGTCCGTTCACTTAACTACCACTTAAGATCGAATTTGCTTCATTACTTCGCATTCTACTCTAATAATGAATCCTCAGTGGTTTACCTCACCCTCGTTATACTAACTTCATCACGAGTCCAGTCCTTTCACTCACCACAACTACTTTCATGGTTATATCCCCAAACTTAACGTTATACTACCACATCTCTTGTAATGCACATAACTTGAAGCAGCATCGTTACGATAAAGAAACCTTGTCTACTTTTTGCCGATTAGACCTATAACGAGGGAACCACGATGACAATATTGAAACGGATTAGCATCAATACAACTTAAGGAGTTCTACAGTAAAGCGACTCTTATTTAATCCCTTCCGTACTAAGACGCGTCTGCTAGTATTTGGCGATTTTATACAACTAAAGAAATTTATTAAATTAAAATAGTGATGACCACGCCATTAATTTTGTGGCCATTGATCTTGCGACATCCATACACCACTTAACAATATTTAATCAAACATTTCTCGTAAAAATGTGTCCCAGTATTGGAGGTTAAGCATAATTCCTTCCTACACACCTTTAATGACCACAAAAACACTACTTGCTCCACACATTACGCAAGTCTATTCTAACCCACGTTACTACCTACACTAGTGAATGAACGACCATCTGCTCCCTATTGACTATTAGAGCAAGTAAACACTCATAGCGTTGGTTCCTGATATACATCCTACACACCCTACAGTTAACCTTCCAATAGACATACTACACAACCAGTCTTCCTTTATCAGTCAACAATCCTAACAACCCTCAATTTATTGATCAACTTCCCGAAACCTGTGCCACCACAGTAGTGCGTCAACGCGCACATAACACCACCAACCTCTCCGATGTGCTCCTGTGCCGTGCCGTGCCGTGCCGTGCCGTGGTCCGCTGGCCTCCACACAGCAGCAGCACGTCACTCCACGCCACGAAAAACCTCTCACGTAGGTCAACCTCCCCGCTGCTGTTCTGAACGACGTCACACCCGACGACAAGGCACAGATAGACACCCGGACGCATAATCCAGGGGTCGATGGTGACTGGAGGGAAGGTGGAGCAGGCGTGGTGTCTAGAGTAGTAACTGTTTAGCTAGTGTTCTGAACTCCTGACCTTGCCTCGGTTCTCGCCTCTCATCCCCCCCTCCAACCTGCCAATAAGGAAAGAGCAATTTCAGGGCAAACGAGCATAAGAAACTGGTGGTTTAACGCTACTACAACTACTGCCTACATAATTAATCTCATACTTTACTTGTTTTTTTTTTATAAATAGGTGGGAAATTTATAGAAAAAGTTCTTAGCTAATGTTTATCAATATAACATGACGTATTCACACACACACACACACACACACACACACACACACACACACACACACACACACACACACACACATAATGTAACTCAGACTGTGGCTATCAACCTTGTGACCTCTATACGGCCTTCATAATGTCAATGAAGTGGCCTAACCGTGCACAAATCTCAAGGTCAAAATGTGTCACAGTAGTGAAGGTGTTAATTAAGAGAGGTAGCTTGATCGCTCCCAGCTCCTGCCAAACTGCCACGGGTCTGACTGGCTAACTATTGCATTGTATTTAAGGTACTCACCAATATTAACCAGATCAATGTGAGAGATGTGAAGTGAGGCGTTGTGAGTGTTCCCTGTATGAGCTGTTTACTTGGTGAAGGGTTGGCCGTCTGTGAAAAGATGATGAGGACAAGCGTGGCAGGCCGGTGTCATCAGCGTAGGAGTGGACAGCTCATGATGACGATGATGGTCAAACATAAAAGCCAGTGCATGAAATCTGTGTGATTTTTCAATAAAAAAAAATAATATACATAAAAAAAGGCACAGGCGCCACACACACACACACACACACACACACACACACACAAGCCTATCCGAAGATCGGAAATAATGAGCTCTGAGCTCGTTCCGTAGGGTAACGTCTGGCTGTCTCGTCAGAGACTGCAGCAGATCAAACAGTGAAACACACACACACACAGTGATAACTACGTAGCTTGTTCCAGGCTGTGTTAGAAAGGAGGAGGAGAAGGAGAACAAGGAGGAGGAGGAGGAGGAGGAGGAGTACTACTACTACTACTACTACTACTACTACTAGTAGTAGTAGTAATAGTACTGCTACTACTATTACTACTACTACTACTACTACTGCTATTACTACTATTGCTGCTGCTACTACTACTGCTACTACTATTTCTACTATTCTAACTATCTACCGCTAATTTCTCTCTCTAATTATTTAAGCACTATTTCTATTATTTCTATGACTATTTCCATCTACAAAAACTATACTCCCACACCCACACTCAAAGGTTCACATTAATGTTGCCTACAATAAGCAAGGTTGCCCAATGTAATTCACATCTATATATATATATATATATATATATATATATATATATATATATATATATATATATATATATATATATATATATATATATATTGTGAATCACATTAAATATTTGTCACTATTTTCATCTTAATGTTCTCCAGCTTACGTACTGTGAATTAGCCCCACCCACACACAAACCTACCGACTCAATGATCACTTCCAAATTATCGCTCGTGCTTACAAAATACCAAAGCCATTGTTCAGTTTACCGTCCATATCAATTTGGAACACTCTCCCGAACCTGTTATATTGGTCAAGACTGTGAAATTATTGAACCTAGCTTTGCCACATCACCTTGGATACTGCCACCATGCAACACCTCAAAGTACCAACAAACACACCCGACACACACACAAACAACTTAAATCACTCAAAACACCCTGCAAAACCTCAAAATATAAAAAGCTCACCCGAAACACACTACAGACACCCAAGTTACCAATATCATCCACACACACACAAAGACACACATTCTCATGACCCGTGCTCCACACAAAAACTGCTTAAAGCAATCAATATTATCCAAAAATACATTAAAATCACCATAAAACACCTCAAAGTGACACCATACACACACATACACCACTATAGGCACCCAATTTATACTGAAATCATCCCCACACACATCCAGGAGACCCCTAATACACACCAAAGCCACTTAAAACACTCAAATCTAACCCAAAACACACTTAAAACACCATACAACCCCTCAAAAAGCTCACAAAACACTCAAAACATGGAAATACTACACAAAAAATTATCTCACTTCATGCACTCAATGTAGGTAAAATATACCTAAAACATCTGAAATACATTGAAAACTCAAGAAACACACCCAAAACGTACTTACAACACCCAAAATGACCTGCAACACTACTGAACACACTTAAAATAGCCAATATATATCCCAAAACCAACAAAATGCATTATAAAGGACGTTAGGATTACAAGGGACACTTATCTAAATATTACACCTTGAATCCTTCTCCTATTTCGTTACGGGTTACGATAAGTGAGAAAAGCAAATATTAGCGGATTCTTGCTCTTTTAATATTTGCATACTGTTTTCATTCTCATATGTAAAGGAAACCTAAAAATAAGTGAATGACCTTATAAATACCTTTAATAGATGAAGATGAGGCAGTGTGGAAGGTTATGGGGAAAGCATGCACTGCTGTCTTGCCGCTCGGTGCTTGGTGCTTGATGCTTGGCGCTGCTTGAAAACTGTTGGTAATATAGTAATATTCACTTCTTTTTATTTCACTTGTGTAATTCACTGTTTGATCTGCTGCAGTCTCTGACGAGACAGCCAGACGTTACCCTACGGAGCGAGCTTAGAGCTCATTATTTCCGATCTTCGGATAGGCCTGAGACCAGGCACACACCACACACCGGGACAAGGTCACAACTCCTCGATTTACATCCCGTACCTACTCACTGCTAGGTGAACAGGGGCTACACGTGAAAGGAGACACACCCAAATATCTCCACCCGGCCGGGGAATCGAACTCCGGTCCTCTGGCTTGTGAAGCCAGCGCTCTAACCACTGAGCTACCGGGTGTGTGTGTGTGTGTGTGAATGAATAATGTGTCGGCACCACACGACGGATCGGTGGCCGGGACGGGTGGCGGTCTGGCGGACTAGCGTCTGGCGGTGCACACCAGTAACACTGCAGTTGGCCGGCATTTTACCATTGCATTTCTACTACTACTACTACTATTACTACTACTTCTATTACTACTATTGCTGCTGCTGCTGCTGCTGCTGCTGCTGCTGCTGCTGCTGCTACTGCTACTGTCCCGGTGTGTGGTGTGTGCCTGGTCTCAGGCCTATCCGAAGATCGGAAATAATGAGCTCTGAGCTCGCTCCGTAGGGTAACGTCTGGCTGTCTCGTCAGAGACTGCAGCAGATCAAACAGTGAAAACACACACATACACACACACACACACGCACACACAGTCTGAGTCCTATCCGAAGATCTGTCTATGTGCTCTGAGCTTGTTCCGTAATGGGGAAGGCTGGCTGGGTGACTACCGGGCGACCATAGTGAATCACACGCACGCACACACACACACACACACACACACACGCTAAGTACCATGAAAGAAAAGGACACACACACACAAACACAGCCACCTCCCCCTCCAACACCCTCCAGCTGGGAGCTGGGTGTCAGTGGTTCCAGCTGGTAGGCTCCCCCATAACGAAAGATAAAGGCAACACACACACACACACACACACACACACACACACACACACACACACAGTCTGAGTCCTATCCGAAGATCTGTTTATGTGCTCTGAGCTTGTTCCGTAATGGGGAAGGCTGACTGGGTAACTACCGGGCGACCATAGTGAATCACACACACACACACACACACACACACACACACACAGCCACCTTCCCCTCCAACACCCTCCAGCTGGGAGCTGGGTGTCAGTGGTTCCAGCTGGTGGGCTCCCCCATAACGAAAGATAAGGCAACACACACACACACACACACACACACACACACAGTCTCAGTCCTATCCGAAGATCGCTCTATGAGCTCTGAGCTTGCTCCGTAATGGGAAGGCTGGCTGGGTGACTACCACGACCATAGTGAATTACACACACACACACACACTAAGTACCATGAAAGAAAATGACACACACACACACACACACACACACACACACACACACACACACACACACCACACACCACCCACCACACCCACCCCACATCCTCGGGCCTGGAGCCAGGTATCGGCCTGGGTCCAGCCGGGGGTGGGGGGTCGGCCCTCCCTTGATGACGTCACATATATTCGTTACGCAAATCATTTTGAAAATGAGGATTCCCAAAAAGCCAGCTGGACACGAATGTTATAAAAATTCTGACTCGTTATCAATCGAAACTAACTTCTAAAATACAAAAGCATTGCCGAGAAAAGGAATAATAAAAATAGCTCAAAAATATACTAAATAAAGTATTAGAGCTTCGACTTGCTTAAACACAATTTCAAAGCCCACCAATTTCATTCAATTGAATCGATAACGTTTTTCAAAAATTATGACTATCATTTCGATATATCAAAACCTGGCAACTCGCCCTGTTAGAAAAAATAATATTTAAAAAATGACGTTGTTTACAATATTAACAGGACTACATATCATTCTTAAAGTCCACATCTTTAACTTCTCAGGAGCCTTGCACACTTTTCTCATGATAAACCATCTTTTGAAAACACAAACACTTCGCTACAACCTCAAATAATAAATCACAGATAGCTTAGGTAAAAATTTTTGCGTATTTTGGCCCTCCCATTCAAGTCATAAACACCCTCTACTTCACCGTACCTCACTCAACTCAAGCATGGAAGACACGTAAAACACTGCGAACTATCATTAGAAACCCTTAAAAGGCACTTGTGACTCGAAATAAATGAACTGAGACAAATATAAATAATAAAGGAAGTCGAGCATCTGGGACAGGCATTTTGGGCGGGAGCTGGTGATGACGTCACAGCCTGGGGCTCGTGACGTCATGGAAAGGCCCGCTTCTCGCTGAGCCTCCATAGCACACAAATCAGGTAATTGCGTATATATCTCAACAACTGACATGAAAGATTAGGCCTATGGGTCCACTTTGTGACCTGTCTGGCCTGTAATGAGTGAGAGATGAGGCAGATGATGGCTGAGGGAGAGGCGGCGGGTCTGGTGATCGGTTTGTTTATGTTTTCAAGATTTGAATTATTTGGTTTTTATAAGTATGTGCAGGTGTTAGTTCACTGATATGTTGTCCTGGAGGTTACCAACGTTAGGTTATGACATGGCACCACCGTGAAATGATGAGTTACACCAATATATTACTTACGTTAGCCAAAGACTGCTCGGCGGCGGCTGTCCGTGTCACTAGCAGGCACCCAAACTCCACTGTCCACTTTGTGTCCTCAACCATGTTTATTAAATAGTTAACCTCTGATTACTGAGAGGCTACACACACAATATTCTCTTCGCTACTATAGATATCACTATTATCAGTATCTTCATCTCCACCACTCACTGTCCCTCACGGCCAGCGCCTTGTCCTGCCAAGTACACGGACTGGTGGGCAAGTTCGGTACCAGTACCGGTAATACTGGTACCAGCCTTAACGGTACTGTACCGGTAAATAGCCGAAACGGTACTGAGCACGTATACAGCGTGGAGGTGGCTCAAGGTGAGCGGTGATGGGTAAGAGTGAGTCATTTTCACTCTCGGTACCGCTCCACATTGGTACCGACTGGCTGGCCTGGCCACGGCCTTCTCATACAGGCCTGATGGATGTGACGTCAGTGCGAGTAGGCCATCCGCGTCTACTGGGTGTGTTGGGAGTGTTTTGGAACCCCGCCATGGTCTTGTTTTAAGTGGTTTTGGTGCACTCACTAGGCCTTCTGCCATGCCTTACAGTTGTTGCGTTCCTTTATGTAAAGGGAATTACAAAAGTGGGCCAAAGGTGTGCTTATTTTCATTCCCAAAAGAAGAGAAGCTTGCGCGGGCTTGGCTTCATGCTATCAAGCAAGCAGACCCCACCCTAACCAAAAACACCAAGGTAAGTAAACTAAACCAATGTTTATTGTATACAACTAGTATAGTTTTATCCACATTATAATACAGGGTGTAACACGAGTTTCTGCGAATACTTCTAGAGGTGAAAGTACAAGTTTGTTTAGTCGTGGGGTGAAATTCAAGTGCATGTGGCGGGGTGACTGTTACACCGGCTGGGCCGGTCGGTGTTTTATGTTATAGAAACACTATATCAACTTACTCCACCTTACTGTAAGTGTGTGGCATTTTGTATATATTTTCTTCCTTTGGAAAATCACACAGCACAATCAAAATTTATTTACCGTCACCGTCTTAACGTGAAATTTCAAACAGCTAATTTTCTGCTAGATAGCCTCACTACCGCCTTCCTGCCAGGGGAGGTGGGTAGCCTTTTTATTTTATTTATCACTAATTACAGACATGTTAACTTTGTGTAATGTTTACCGGTAAATTCCTAATCTGTAATACCACTTGTCTGATTATGGGATACTGTAACACCCACAAATTTGCAGAAATGATTGAATAACCCACTACTTTTCACCATCGAACAATCTGCATAACTCGCTATCATTTCTACAAGTTTTGGGGTACAGCAATATTCTGCAATGAGACGAGTAGTATTGACTGAGAGGTAATTTACAGATAAATCTGACACCGTGTTAGAATGTCTGTAATTACTGACAAATAAAGTAATAGGCTATACGGGAACACCTTGCCTGCCTGAGGGAGGCTAGCAGCAGATCAGCTGTTCGGAATTTCACACCAAGATTGACAGTAAATAAATCTCGATGGTACTGCATGATTTTGACAGACAAAAAAATCTCTGTTGAAAGTACCACACACTTACAGTAAGGTGGACATGGTGTTTCTACGAAATAAAACAATCTCCCGTACCAGCCACACTTAAATTTCATCCCACGACTAAACAAAGCCTCAAAAGTCATATGAGTATAAAACATTTTTTACTTAGAATAACTTGTTCTTTCGCCTCCTAGAAGTATTCGCAGAAACTCGTGTTACACCCTGTATAATGATGTGATGATATCAGTTTTTTATATATTTAGTGTAGGTGAACATAAGGAACCTTGGCTACCTTAGGTTTGGTTAGGATAGGTAAGGGTAGGTTAGGTTAGGTTAGGTTAGGTAATGAAACAAATGTATTGATCAACATAAATGTTTTGCAATAAAGAACAGCTTTTATGCCAATTAATTGTTGGTAAGATAAACAGAGGAAGGTGGGCAATAACCTAACCCTAGCCTGCCCTAACCTATCTAAAGGGGTCTAAAGAGGGTGTTTTTAGCTTGCTGGTTTAAAGGGGTGTTTTTAGCTTGCTGGTCTAAAGGGAGAGGGGGTTAGCTTGTTGGTCTAAAAGGAGTGTTTTCAGCTTGTTGGTCTGAAGGGGTTGTTTTTAGCTTGCTGGTCTAAAGGGTATGTTTATCTTGCTGGTCTAAAGGGTATGTTTATCTTGCTGGTCTAAAGGGTATGTTTATCTTGCTGGTCTAAAGGGTATGATTATCTTGCTGGTCTAAAGGGTATGTTTATCTTGCTGGTCTAAAGGGTATGTTTATCTTGCTGGTCTAAAGGGTATGTTTATCCTGCTGGTCTAAAGGGTATGTTTATCTTGCTGGTCTAAAGGGTATGTTTATCTTGCTGGTCTAAAGGGTATGTTTATCTTGCTGGTCTAAAGGGTATGTTTATCTTGCTGGTGTAAAGGGTATGTTTATCATGCTGGTCTAAAGGGTATGTTTATCTTGCTGGTCTAAAGGGTATGTTTATCTTGCTGGTGTAAAGGGTATATGTTTATCTTGCTGGTCTAAAGGGTATGTTTATCTTGCTGGTCTAAAGGGGATGTTTATCTTGCTGGTCTAAAGGGGATGTTTATCTTGCTGGTCTAAAGGGGATGTTTATCTTGCTGCTCTAAAGGGGATTTTTTTAGCTTGCTGGTCTAAAGGGTGTGTTTTTAACTTGCTGGTCTAAAGGATGTGTATTATAATACATACATATATATATATATATATATATATATATATATATATATATATATATATATATATATATGTAAACGTTATCACCACAGGTGTTGGTATATAGGGTTTATGCTATTATTTAGCTGACTGTATTAAAAATTTTGCAATTAATAAAAAAATCTAAGTAAAATATATGGTTCAGGTAAAATAATGCAAAATATCATCATCATACGTTTATATTGTAAGACAAAAGAGATAGATCATTGATAAAAACATAGAAATGATAGAACATTTATGGGAAAAGAGATGAACAGAGCGGCGCGGCGATGGCCTACTTGTGCTGACGTCACATCTGATCCCTCAGGCCTGTATACGAAGGCCGTGGCTTAACCCCTTCTGGACTTGGATGTAGTGACCGGTGTTAGAAAGCACCATTACATCATGGTCTTGAAGGGATTGATTATAGGGTATGGTCATTTGGGCATGTCTGTCAGGGGTACCCCACCACAGAAGCTGTCTGTCAGTGGTCATGCACTATACCTGGGGTGGTACCGGTCATTTTATAGCAAGTTTCATTTGGTTCGCTTTTCGGCTGATCTAGGTCAATCATGGGGTGTGGTCATTTGGGCGTGTGTCTGGGGTAACCCACCACAGAAACTGTCTGTCAGTGGTCATGCACTATATCTGGGATGCAGTGGCGTACTAAGGGGGTGGGGGTGGGGGGATGGCGCGGTCCGCCCCGGGTGACAACCAGATGGGGGTGCCATATGAAGAATACAAAATTGTATAAAAAAAATTTTTGGATAATATTCATAACCCTTTGCAAAAAGATAAGGATGACACATTAGTACGTACATTACATAAAATTACCCTACTATCGTCATTTGAGTTTCGTGATTCGGAAAAAAAACAATCACTTACTGAAACAACACTTTCCGGAAAGAAAGTTTAACTTTATTTTCTGTAACTCTTATACTCAGAAATCCTTCTTTCCTTACAAAGATTCAATTCCTTCATTCCTAATATCTAGTGTTGTGTATGATATGTTTGTTCGTTGTGCAAGCGACGATATGTTGGCGAGACGAAGCGCAACTTGATGCTTCGTGTTGCCGAACATAAGGGTGTCTCGGCACGAACTAGGAAACCACTTAAGGCGGTGTCACACTAGCACTTTTTCCGCTGATGAATGTGATTTCCGTCTAGTTTTCAACGTTCCGCATGAACTTATCGCATGAATTTGTCAGACGATAGGGATCGTTTCCGTCTGCAAATTTTCCGCTTTTGTTTACAAACCAAGACTAAAGACCACAAGACTTGCCACGTCTCCTCAAGTCTCAACCTGCTTCTACGTGCGTTGGTTCTACCATTTAACCATGAACGCATCCATGCACGCTTTTTGGCTTGTTTAGCTCGTCTAAGTTTCGTAATACACAGTAGTACGTTCAGAGCAGCGTATCTTTGCCATTGCGTGGCCTCCATATTTGTTTACATTGTCGGGAAGTGACGACGAAACACCGTTTGGAACTCTAGCTAGCCAGCGTGCTTACCAGACGTCGGTTCCGGGCAGCTCCGTGCCGACTACCAATAACATTCCCTCACCCACAGAGCTGAAGCATCGCCACCACCAGAGCAGACAGTAACAACTACGGACAAGCTGGATGACGCTGTGGAGGTGAAGCCTCTGGTGAAAACAGCGGTCCAGCCGGGCTCCAACCCCGTATGCGCCAGCTCCACCTCCCCAGGTGACCACATGGACGACTCCACCACGGTCATCAAGCGTACCAGAACACCATCACCTGGTAAGACACAAATCTGTCAAATCCACAAAGCCTGCTATGGATTGTGCAACCCGCTCCTACGCTTGTGTGACCGCCTCTACCCCTCCTCGCACTGCTGAGTCTGCTGGGCCCCACACCCGCCCCCCACTCGTAAGCAGGTGGTACTCATTCGCTCTCTTGATGGAAGTATGTGCCTCATCCACCCATCCAAGGTCTATAGGGCTGTGTGTGGCTCAATTTTTGCCAAAAAATACATCGAGCAAACCTTGGCCATCACTGGAGGTGGCCGAGGAATTAAGTTTGAGGTGGCCAACCTCGATCACCTGGAACAGGCCCCAGAGTCAGTAACCCGACTGGGGGAGTGGCCTGTTAAGTGCTGGGTGGCCACTGACAATGACCCTACCTATGACTTTGGTAGAATTTATCCTGTTTCCCCTGACATGACTAAACATGACATCATGACTCAGATAACCATCCTAGACGGCAGCCCCACTCAGATTGTTGATGTTTTACGCCTCCCTGACCATGACAAGGACGGACAGACAGTTCCGAACCTGGCCATTCGCCTGAAATTCCATGGGCCCCTCCCTGAGAGGGTGGCCTTAGGAAACATGGTCTACCATGTTAGGCCCCACACCCTCCCAGTCCTGCGCTGGACCCGCTGCCTCTCTGTTTGGTCACGGCAACATTTCCTGCAATGGGCGTGCCCGATACAAGAAATGCAGTGGATGCTATGACACTGATGGGTGTGTCAGGGAGGACCACTGTTTGTTTTGTGGTCCTGGCCACCAGCCCACCTCCAAACAGTGCCCGGCTCACCTCCAGGGAGTGCAGCTGCAAGAACTGCAGCATGACGGGACGGGAAATGAAAAATGAGAGGTATCCTCCCGGCCTTTTTCGCCCACCAAACCCTGCTCCAAAACACTAAACTTCCAAACCAGGCAATCCTCAACCTCCTCCCCTATGCCTCACTTGCCCTCACACACCTGAAACCCCCATCTCTGCCGCCACCCTTGCTCTTCACCCTACACTCATCCCCGCTCCCACTCCTGATCATACTCCTGCTCCCATCAAGCCCCTGAGCCCCATTATTAGTGTGGTACCACTAACCGCCCAGCCTCCCTCACCCAAGGCCCAACGGAGCCGCCACCACCACAAACCACACCACAAAGTCACACCACGACACACCACCAGACCCTCCTTCATCCCTGAGGGCCCCTACCAAACTGACTTGCCAGATGCTGGGGAATTTGTACCCCCAACCCCTCTACACCAATGCCACCCACCAAAGGTTCCCCAGTCAAAAGCCCCACAGCCAGCAGCCCAGCAGTCCTTGCCTTCACTTGGTAGTGCAGGCTTTGTACCATCCTCTTCCTCGCTTCTGGCCCAGCATGCTTCGGGTTTTGCATGGCCTGCTTTTATTAAGCACTCAATTTCTTTAACTTCCTGCTTTCAGGGCTTAGCTTCAGCAAGAGCCTCCTCCGGTGCTTCCTTCATCACATCACTCACGCAGTGAGTGATCCACTTGTCTCCAACTTCATTTTCTGGAATGCCCAGTCTTTGTACAGGAAACTTCCAACTTTTAAAACCACGCTTTCCTCATACTCTCCTCTCGTTGTCGGTGTCTGTGAGACGTGGCTCACAGACCCATTCTCCCCCTCCTTTCCAAACTATACTTTCTACAGGAAGGACAGGGAGACCAGCGAAGTAGGAGGCGGCCTACTTCTACTGATCCACCAGTCCCTTCCCTCTAGCCCTCTCTCTATCCCTTCTTTCACAGGTGGTGGATTGGAGCATCTGGGAGTGACTGTCACCTTTGACTCAGGCCCACTAGACATTCTGCTAATCTACAATCCCTGTCACTTCAGGAATTTCAACATTTGTTTCATCAACTTCCCTCCCCAGCATTAATTATGGGTGACTTTAATGCCCATCATGACTTCTGGGAACCGGCCCTCCCCAGGAGCCGGAGAAACAGTTCAGGAGCATCACTCGAGTTTTCTGGCAGATAGTGATTCCCTCTCCCTTCTCACACCTCCTGGCCTCCCTACCAGGATTGACCCAGTTTCAGCGAACCCTTCCACCCTAGACTTGTGCCTGGGGAATGGCCCACTCCTCCTCACCACTATAACTACTGGCCCTTACATGGGGAGTGACCATCTTCCTGTGATCATTGCCTTCCCATCAGTGCCACCACCCCTCCCACTTCACGCAGACCACGTTGGTCATTCAACAAGGGAGACCTGGTATCTTTTCAGACTGAGTTAAAAATCAATCGTCTCGCCCACGACCCTTCTGTCAGATGACAAAATTCACTTCCTTACAGAAGAAGTCTTGGTGACTGTGTAATCCCACCACTTTCACCTTGTCACTTCCTCCCCCTCCCGTTCATTTTGAGTCCCCTGGTGGTCTTGGAAGTGTACGGCGGCCCTTCAGGCCAAGCGTCTTGCCTTTGCAGCGTGGCGAAAGAACCCAACCCCTTCACTCCGTCAACGTTTTCATTACCTAGAGGCCCAGTGCAAGAGTGTTATTCTTGATGAGAAACGCTCAGCGTGGGCCTCCTCGTGTGCTTCCCTGTCCTTTTCCACCTCAGTCTCCCGAGCCTGGTCTTTCTTCAGGAAGATGGTCCACCCACAACCCCCTCTAACCTTCCCGTTAACTAGTGACGGTGTCCTCCTCACCACTGATGCCCAAAAAGCCGAGTGTCTTGCCACCCACATTCACACAACACTCGACTCTCCAGATCCTGTACCCCCCACCTGTGCTACCCTCTTCCTCACACTCCAGCCATGAAATTAGCACTGCTATAACTCCCCAGGAACTCACCTCAACCTTACTTTCACAGTCTGCTAAGAAGGCCACGGGACCAGATGATGTGCCAAACGAGTTTCTTCGATGCCTCCCAGATGCTCTGCTGCAGCTCCTTCTGGACGTCCTCAACAACAGCTGGTTGTCGGGGACGTTACCTTTAGCGTGGCATCTTGCCACCGCTATTCCTATTCCTAAGCCTGGCAAGGACCCGACAGCGGCCTCCTCTTATAGACCTATTAGCCTCCTGTCTAACATTAGCAAGGTTTTCGAGCATGTCATTCAAAATAGACTAACCTGGTGGTTGGAACGCAAACACCTTCTGCCACCCAACATGTTTGGTTTTCGCCCTCACCGGGGCACCCTTGATGCCCTGTTGTTGCTGGAGCATCACATTCAGGAAGGATTTAACCACAAAAAATTCACTTTAGTAGCTTTTTTAGATCTTAAGGGTGCTTTTGACTCCACCTCACACAACTCAATTCTTGAGAAACTTGCCTGCCTTGGACTCTTTGGTTCACCACTAAGTTGGGTTCAGTCCTTCCTGACAAATAGATCCTTCTCCCGGGTGATTGGTAACACCTACTCTAGGTCATATCCAATCACTAGGGGTGTTCCTCAAGGTTCTCCACTTAGCCCTCTACTCTTCAATGTCTTACTTTCTGACTTTCCCTTCTCTCCTGGCACACATGCACTTATCTATGCTGATGACATTTCCCTCCTTTGTTCTGCTTCCACTATCCAAGAGGCTCAACTTTCACTCCAGCATGGGCTTGACCTTGTCCACTCTTGGACTGCCCGTTGGGGCCTGACAGTGAGTGCCCAGAAGTCTAGCCTTCTGTGCTTCACCAGAAGGCGAATACCTAACGTTCCAGTGGTCACCATCAATGGTTCCCCGATCCCTTTCAAATCAAATCACAAATTCCTTGGCCTACTGTTGGATAGCCCCTGCTTAACCTGGGGCTGCCACATACAGTACCTGGTTACCTCATGCCTTAAAAGGCTCAACTTAATGAAATCCCTGGCTGGTGTCAAGTGGGGTGCGGACAGGCGTACTCTCCTCCATTTTTATTGTACTTATATCCGGAGTCGCTTGGACTATGGATGTGAGGTTTATGGAGCCTCACAATCACTTCTCCATAAATTGGATATCATACAAAATTCAGCCCTTCGTATTGCACTGGGAGCCTTTAAGTCCTCCCAGCCTGTGCCCTTCAGGCAGAGGCTTCCCTCTCCTCCCTGTCACACAGATGCTCCACCTTCCTTGTCCAGACCTACACCAAGCTTGCCTCCTCCCCTAGATTTCATGCCCTCCACTCCCTCCTCCTGCGCACCAGGAGCCACTTCATGGCCCCTATCAAGCCCACACATCCTTTGTAGATAGAGCCCTCTCCTTCTTTGCAACTCTCTGGGTGACTCCTCCCCCTTTCCTCATCCTCACAAAAACTTCTCCTCTGGGCCCTTGGTACCCTCTCTCTTCCTCAGTCTCACTATCCCTTCATACACCCACACAATGGTTCAAAACTGGCTGCCCAGTGCAGGGCAGAACTCTATTCATCTCACTCCTCCACTCTGGGTACCACACCTACTTCCACATCTACAACACAAGACACCACTGGTGGACCTACTCCCCCAACCGGGCACAAGACTCAGAATCGGCCACACCCGCCTCAATGCCCACCTACACAGGCTGGGCATGACTGACTCTCCCCACTGCCCCTGGTGCCCTACCCAGCCTGACACCCCAGAACACCTGCTGCTGCAATGCCCTCGGCACCACTCACACCGTGTGGCCCTCCTCCACTCACTGTCTGCCATTCACCCACACAGGCCAACATTGACTGACCACCTGGGTGGCTGCACAAATACCTATCAGGCTTTCAAGACACTCAACCTCACTAGGACCTTCCTACACAAAACAAATCAACTTCACCGCATATAGCCTGACTACATCACCTCCGCATCCCGGACCTTTGGGGCACTAGAGGCTGTGACACACAGCCTGCACGGCCCCGACAAATCCCCAAGAAGAAGGAGAAGAAGAAACACCGTTTGTGTGTGATAGGCCGCAGCCAAAATATTGTCGATTTTCTGAAAAACGATGGAAAAAGTAGACGGAAAAAGTGCTAGTGTGATACCGCCTTAAGTGGTTTCCTAGTTCGTGCTGAGACACCCTTATGTTCGGCAACATAACAAACAAACTAGCCAGCTGTTTTGCCTCGCTTTGCTCGGCAGCCTCCTATCCCCCAACATCCACCTTTGGGATGAGATGCAAAGGGATGATCTGCCCCGGGTGCCAAATACTCTAGGAACGCCCCTGCTGGGATGGTACTGGTCATTTTACAATAAATTTCGTTTGGTTCGCTTTTCAGCTGATCTAGGTCAATTTTGACATGGCAGTCACGCGAGTCTGTCAAGGGCACGCCACCACACAGAAAGTCTGTCAGTACCTATTCCCAGTTCCTGAAGGTAAAAAAGGGACATTTAAACACCATTATCATGTGGTTCGCTTTCCAGCTGATCTAGGTCAATTTTTCCATATCACTGTCTTGCCCCTGAGGGCCATACCCACCACCAGATCCCTGGCAGACTTCAGTTTTCATGAACAGTGATGTACATACAACATCACCATGAACAAGAAAATTGGTTCGCTTTTCAGCTACCCAAACCCCTTGGGGCTTCCGGTCTGCTGGCAGGCGTGATGGCGCGCTCGCTGATCAGCTGATCTCTTTTTATTGCAGTGATGGGAATTGTGTGATGGCCTGCCTCCCAACCTGCAATCTGCCTTAGCCTCTCCTAGGCCTTTCCCCAGCCTGCAGCACCATGTAATCGTGCTGGTCAAGGTCAGGCAACAACTGCCAAGCTAAAAGGTGAAAAATGAAGCGGCTTACTAAGAAGACTGTTGAATGGTGTGCAGGCCACCAGCAAAAAAGGCGTCCAGGAAATGCAGGTTGTGGAAGCACTGCAGGCTGACGCTTTCCAGATCGCCAAGATAACAGTCCTGCCTGCCCAGCATGCAAGTTTCAGTAAGATAGTCCAAGTAGTTACTGAGTTATGATGGTCTGGTAGTATGTTTGCCTCTCTGCCTCCTGGTCTCACAAATCTGCTTATTCTGTCCATTTTCAGTGTTTATCCTCTTCTACCCCTTGTCATGCTTCCATGTTTCCTGCATAGATACTGTACCGTACATGTCTCTAACTCAACACTGCTGAATGAATGTGCTAAATGTTTCACTGTATTTACTTATTTATCGATTTTTATCATTATTTTTAGTTTAATTTAGTTAGATTATGTTACACAAATACAAGATGGTGCATGGTATGGTAATCTATGGTACACTTACATGATACTATCTTTTTTTATGTATTCATTTTTATCATTATTCATAGTTTGATAATAGTTAGGTAAGGGTAGGTTAGGTTAGGTCACACTAATACAGTATGGTACCGGTACACTTCAATAACACAATTCTCAGTATAAGGTACAGCAGGGCCGTTTCTAGCTATAGGCGGACAAGGCGATTGCCTAGGGCCCCCAAACCACCAGGGGTCCCCCTGGGTAGCTTGGAAAATTTAAATATCCTAAGTCACTCAGGGGCTCCGACAAAAAATAGAAATTTAGGGCCCCCCAAACAGCATCTTGCCTAGGGTGTTGCCTGGTGTTCAATGCCTCAAAAACTCAATTCCTCCATATATCCATATGGCATGTTTTAATGTCATAGTAATGCAGTTTGGTATATTTTGAGGGCATATTAAGATAATTTGTCATGGTTTAAGACAGTGCCATGTTTTGAGAGCATTTTAAGACAATTTAACATGTTTTGAGGGCATTTTTAAGGCAGTTTGGCATGTTTTGAGGGCATTTTAAGACAGTTTGACATGTTATGAGGGCATTTTAATGTAGTTTGCCATGTTTTGAGAGTATTTTGAGGCAGTTTGGCATGTTTTGAGAGCATATTAAGACAGGGGTGCCACAAAATGCCTGACTTCTGATCTTTCTAAGATTTGTGATTAGGGCACAGAAAACTTACTGGTGTTCAATGCCTCAAAAACTATATTCCTCCATATATCAACTCAACATAAGCTTCTACACAACTGTCCCCCTCTTCTTCAGTGGCGCTCAACTGTCTCCCTCTCCTACACTGAATATCCTCGGTCTGTCCTTTACTCATAATCTGAACTGGAAACTTCACATCTCATCTCTTGCTCTGAGGCATCTCCGCCACTTTTTCTTGCCCCTACAACTGCTAACTTTGTACAAGGGCCTTATCTGTCCATGTTTGGAGTACTCTTTGCATGTTTGGGCAGGGTGTTTGAGTCACACAGTTCTATTAGATGGGTGGAATCAAAAGCTTTTCGTCTCATCAACTCCCCTTCTCTGACTAACTTTTCAGCCTCTTTCTCACCGCCGAAGTGTTGCATCTCTTTCTATCTTTTATCACTAATTTCATGCTAAATGCTGTACTGATCTTACTAACTGCATGCCTCCCCTACTTCTGTGGCCTCACAGCACAAGGCTTGCTTTTTCTTCTCATCCCTATTCTGTCCAACTCTCTAATACAAGAGTTAGCTAACCACTATTCTCAATCTCTGGTAAACTCTGCCTGCTTCTGTATTTCCATCTTCCTACGACTTGACTTTTTTTAAGAGAGAGGTTTCAACATTTCTCCCTGTCTTTTGGCTAATCCTTTACTAATATTTTAGGGAACTTGCACATCAAAATGGCCTTTTTTTTATGTTTTGTTGCATAAAGAAAAAAATGCTTCCATTTTTTATAAATTTATAGCTTTTCATCACCATTCTTATTTTCTATTCATTCACTCATAATTTTCACCCACTCATCCCAATCATTTCATTTTAATTTTTTTTCGTCATTTCCCATTCCTCCATTCATCACCATCACCTTTCATTCATTCACCATTATCTCACCATTTTACATTCACTTTGTAATTTCCGGCCACAAGCATAGCACAGTCATCACCATCCATCACCACCACTGTCACCACCATCTCCATCACCATCACCACTACCATCACCATCACTGCTGCCATCATCACCATTACCAACACCATGATCACCATCACCACCACCATCACCATCACCATTACCACTACTATCATCACTATCACCACCACCATCACCACCACCATCACCACTACCATTACCACTATCATCACCATCAGCACCACCATCACCACTACCATCACCATCTCCATCATCACCATCTCCACCATCACCATCACCATCATCACCACTACAATCACCACCACCACCACCACCACAATATTGACAGGACATCAGGATTCATAGGAGGGTGCAGAAGAGTGTCTGTTCATTTGTGCAGCATTACAGCATTACAATATTACAGCATCACAAACCCTTGCTAATGTCAATAAAATGGTCTAATGGTAGTACACAAAACTCAAGGTAAAAATGTGTCCCAGTAGTGAAGGGATTAATTTCATCATAATCAACAATTACTCTTAAGTTTGCTTTTAGTAATTAACCCAAACCTAATCAAACTATTTTGCTGCACACATACACACACACACACACAGATACTGTCCATATGAAAGAGATTAATGTAACCAAGCTTGAAATAAAAGAGTTGATGACGTAATTAGATAAGGAGAAGGCAATGGGACCGGATGAAGTTAAGGCAGAATATTAAAAGAATGTAGAGAAGAACTAGCAAGTCGTATATACAACATCATAAAATGCTCAATAGAAAATGGAACAGTACCAGTAGAATGGAAAAGAGCTGAAATGGTTCCCATATATAAGAGTGGAAGGAAGGAAGAACCTTTAAATTACAGACCGGTATCACTAACTAGTGTAATATGCAAGATGTGTGAAAGAGTAATAAAGAAACAATGGATTGAGTTTCTTGAAGACAACAAATTATTATCAAATAGCCAATTTGATTTTAGAAAAGGTCAGTCATGTGTAACAAATTTATTGAGTTTCTACTCTAGAATAGTTGATAAAGTACAAGAGAGAGAGGGATGGAATGACTATTTATTTAGATTTAAAAAAGGCATTTCATAAAGTGCCACATGAAAGATTACTATGGAAGTTAGAGAAGGGTGGCTTAAAAGGAAGCACATGGAGATGGATGGAAAATTACTTGAGGGGGAGAGAAATAAGGACGGTAGTTAAAGATATCAAGTCCAAGTGGAGAGCAGTAGACAACAGAGTGCCACAGGTGTCAGTATTGGCGCCAATACTTTTTCTCATATATAAACGACATGCCAGCTACATAAATCTGTTTGTGGACGATGCAAAACTGTGCAGAGTCATAAAACAAAAAGAGGATTGTGAAATACTGCAGGAAGACTTAAACAAGATCTGGAAATGGAGTAAAAAATGGGAGATGGAATTCAATGTGGACAAAAATCATGTCATGGAAATGGGAAAAGGTGAAAGACGACCAGTGGGAATCTATAAGATGGGAGATGGAGTAAAACTAGAAAAAGTAATAAAGGAAAAGAACTTGGGAGTGACGATGGAAGAAAACAATCAACCGGTAAACCATATTGATAGAATTTTCAGAGAGACATATAATTTGCTAAGGAATATTGGATTAGCATTTCACTATATGGACAAAGAAATGATGAAGAAATTGATAAGTACTAAAATAATACCTAGATTGGAATATGCAGGAGTTGTGTGGACACCCCATAAAAAGAAACGCATAAGGAAATTGGAGAGACTACAAAAAATTGCTTCAAGAATGGTTCCAGAATTTAAAGGATGACATATGAGGAGAAACTAAAGGCTATGGATCTATCAACCCTGGAACAGAGAAGAGAGAGAGGGGATCTGATACAAGTTTATAAATTGATTAAAGGAAGGGATCAAGTGGATAATGAGAAACTAATCCTGAGAGAAGAATATGACATTAGAAGCACAAGATCACATAGTAAGAAACTGAGGAAGGGAAGATGTCTGAGAGATGTTAAAGAATATAGTTTCCTGCAGAGGTGTGTTGAGACTTGGAACAGTTTGAGTGAGGAAGTGGTGTCAGCAACGTGTGTGCATAGTTTTAAAGAGAAATTGGATAAGTGTAGATATGGAGACGGGGCCACACGAGCATAAAGCCCAGGCCCTATAAAACTACAACTAGGTAAATACACACACACACACACACACACACATACACACACACACACACACACACGCACGCACGCATGCGCCCGGTAGCTCAGTGGTTAGAGTGCTGGCTTCACAAGCCAGAGGACCGGGGTTCGATTCCCCGGCCAGGTGGAGATATTTGGGTGTGTCTCCTTTCATGTGTAGCCCCTGTTCACCTAGCAGTGAGTAGGTACAGGATGTAAATCGAGGAGTTGTGACCTTGTTGTCCCGGTGTGTGGTGTGTGCCTGGTCTCAGGCCTATCCGAAGATCGGAAATAATGAGCTCTGAGCTCGTTCCGTAGGGTAACGTCTGGCTGTCTCGTCAGAGACTGCAGCAGATCAAACAGTGAATTACACACACACACCATCTTAATGTTTTTGATTAGTGTTGTTGTAAGTAGTGTGGTGTGATGTTCCTCTGAGTGTATGATTGGCTGGCTGGGTGGGTGGGTGGGTGGCTGTCCAGCCCTCATTTGTAAATACACTGTACATCATAGTAAAGGTGACTCAGTGTAAACAGTGCTCCTCTCATTACAGGAAAGTCGAGTCAAGAGTCCCTGAATGCTGCGAAGGAAACACACTGCTGCAGGGAACACTGCACCCACCACCAAGCCAAGCCAAGCCAAACCAAGCCAAACCACAACACAAACCTTCAACAACATCTGGAGCTATCAACAACACCCAAAGTATAAGACAACACCTGAAGCAATGAAGAACAGTTAGGTTAGGTTACAATGCCTGAGGGTTAGAACACCTGGAGTGATGAAGAACAGGTTAGGTAAGGCAGTTTGGCATGTTTTTTTAGGGCATTTTTAGACAGTTTGGCATGTTCTTGAGGGCATTTTAATTAAGTTTGGGATATTCTTGAGGTGTGTGTGTGTGTGTATTTACCTAGTTGTATTTACCTAGTTGTAGTTTTACAGGGCCTGGGCTTTATGCTCGTGTGGCCCAGACTGTCTCCATATCTACACTTATCCAATCTTACTTTAAAAGTATGCACACTCGTTGCAGACACTACTTCTTCATCTAAACTGTTCCACGTCTCAATACATCTCTGCGGAAACTATATTTTTAATATCTCTCAGACATCTTCCTTTCTCAGCTTTTTACTATGCGATCTTGTGCTTCGGATGTCATATTCTTCTCTCAGGATCAGTTTCTCATTATCCACTTGGTCCATTCCGTTGATCAATTTATAAACTTGTATCAGGTCTCCTCTCTCCTTCTTTGTTCCAGGGTTGGTAGATCCATAGCCTTTAGTCTCTCCTCATATGTCATCCCTTCAAATTCTGGAACCATTCTTGTAGCTATTTTTGTAGCCTCTCCAATTTCCTTATGTGTTTCTTTTTATGAGGGGTCCACACTACTCCTGCATATTCCAATCTGGGTCTTATTATAGTACTTATCAATTTCTTCATCATTTCTTTGTCCATGTAGTGAAATGCTACTCCAATATTCCTTAGCAAATTATATGTTTCTCTAAAAATTCTATCAATATGGCTTACTGGTTGATTGTTTTCTTCCATCGTCACTCCTAAGTCCTTTTCCTTTTGACTTTCTCCAGTTCTACTCCATCTCCCATCTTATAGATTCCCACAGGTCGTCTTTCACTCTTTCCCATTTCCATGACATGGCTTTTGTTCACATTGAATTCCATTTCCCACTTCTTACTCCATTCCCAGATCTTATTTAGGTCTTCTTGCAGTATTTCACAATCCTCCTTTTGCTTTATAACTCTGCACAGTTTCGTATCATCCGCAAACAAATTTATGTAGCTGTTCACTCCTTCTGGCATGTCGTTAATATAAATGAGGAAAAGTATTGGTGCCAATACTGACCCCTGTGGCACTCCGCTTTCTACTGCTCTCCACTTGGACTTCATATCTTTAACTACCGTCCTTATTTCTCTCCCCCTCAAATAATTTTCTATCCATCTCAATGTGCTTCCTTTTAAGCCACCCTTCTCCTCTAACTTCCACAGTAATCTTGCATGTGGCACTTTGTCAAACGCCTTTTTAAATCCAAATAAATGCAGTCAACCCATCCTCTCTCTTGTACTCTATCAACTATTCTAGAATAGAAACTCAATAAATTAGTTACACAAGACCGTCCTTTTCTAAAACCAAATTGGCTATTTGATATTAATTTGTTGTCTTCAAGGAACTCGATCCATTGTTTCTTTATTATTCTTTCACACATCTTGCATATTACACTAGTTAGTGATACCGGTCTGTAATTTAAAGGTTCTTCCTTCCTTCCGCTCTTATATATGGGAACCACCTCAGCTCTTTTCCATTCTACTGGTACTGTTCCATTTTCTATTGAGCATTTTATGATGTTGTATATAGGACTTGCTAGTTCTTCCCTACATTCTTTCAGTATTCTGCCTGAGACTTCATCCGGTCCCATTGCCTTCTCTTCATCCAGTTCCTTCATTAACTCTTTTATTTCAAGCTTGGTTACTTTAATCTCTTTCATATAGATTGTCTCTATTACCCTGTGGCCTCTCAAATTTGGATTCCTTAGTAAAGACCTCCTGGAATTTTTATTTAATAGTTCTGCCATACTTTTGGGTCTTCCACCATCCCGTTCTCTCCTTTTAACCTTTCTATTGTTTCTTTTGCCTAATTTTTCCATTTATGAATCTATAGAACAATTTTGGTTGCTCCTTACATTTTTCGACAATGTCTTTTCAAGTTCTTTTCCTCTTCCTTCCTCACCTTAACATATTCATTTCTTGCTGCTTTGAAGTTTTCCTTATTTGCTGGATTCCTATTTCTCCTCCACCTTTTCCATGCTCCATCTCTTTTCTCCTTTGCCTTGGCACACCTTGCATTAAACCAATCTTTCTTTCCTTCTTCTTTAGGTCTATATTTTGGGACATATTCCCTGACTCCTGTTTTGTATATTTCCAAAAATAAGTTATATTTGTCTTGCATTGTCTCTGAGTTTTCCATCTCCTCCCAGTCTACGTTTTTAAAATAGTTCTTGAGATTCTCAATATCAGCCTTTCTGTAATTTAATCGGTCTCCTTTGTATGAATCGTCTCTATCTTCCTTTCCTCTTCTATATCTATTTCTAATATTGCATGGTCACTCTTTCCCAATGGGCACTTATATCTTATATCATCATTCATTTGTATACCCCTTGTAAAAACTAGGTCCAATCTCGCCGGCTCGTCGTTTCCTCTGAATCTTGTGCATTCCTTTACTCTCTGGTCCATCATATTGTCTATCATTAGGTTCAAGAATCTTTCTCCCAGGCTTCTTCCCCCATACCACTTTCATAATTTTCCCAGTCCACTTCTTTACAGTTGAAATCTCCTACTAATATCACTTTTCTCCTTTCTTTAACGATTCTCATTAGACTCCTTATTGTGTCATCTATCATGTCTTTATATTCTTGATTGGTCCATGAATTTGTTTTGGTGGCACATATGTTACAATGATTGTTATCTCTTTTTATTAATATGCATCTTAATATACAATACTTCTGCTTTTCCTTCCCTACATTCCATTTCATTTATCACTATCTCTTTCCTTAACATAATCATGACTCCTCCTCCTCCTTTACCCACTCTGTCTCTTCTCCATACATTATACCTATTATCCAAGTCTATTTTGATTGCCTTATTTAGTTTTGTTTCAGCCAGGCATACAATATCTGGATTTTCTTTCCTTATGTAATCTCTTAATTCTAATTTACTTGATAAAACCCCGTCTATGTTCGTATACATCATTTTTAGTCTTTTGCCTTTATCATTTTTAGTTAAACTTGTTCCACTTTTTTCTCTTCCTTCTCGTTTATATACCATTTCCTTATCCTGTCTCCTAGAATTCTCCAAAAAAATGCCTTCTTCTCCTCTTCTGACCTTTCATTATTCTTTTCCCTTACTGCTGCTGCCAGTTCATTGTATCTCTTCCTTTCTTCCTCATTTCTATTTTTCTTTATATAGATATCCTTGCAGCCTTCTGTTTCTCTAAGTTTTGTTGTTCTATATAATATTTCTTCTGTTGCTGCTTGTGATTTTAGTAGTATTTTAATTGGTCTCGTTTTTCCTTCTTGATATGGTCCCATTCTGTTTATTTCTTCTACTTCCTCTTCCAAGTTCTGCCTATCTTCGTCGTTTAGATTCTTCAGTAGGTCTTTGACTGATTTCATTTCTTCTTTTCTCTTTTGGTCTATATTTTATATTTTTTCTTTTATTCCAAATACGACTACACTCTTCTTTTTTCTGCAATTTCTCTAACTAGATTTTCTTTTGTCTTGAGGACTCCTATCATTTTGTTTGTCATATTTTCTTCTTTTTCTTTAAGTTGTTCTTGAATCACCTCCTGAAAATCAGCCTTATCTTTCTTATCTTGGACTCTCCATGCTTGTACTTCTTTTTTAATCACGTTCTGTACTCTTTCCTCTTCCTTGTTTACTAGATCTTTCAGCTTCTCTTTTTCTTTCTCGGCTTTACCGAGTCCTTCTTCCATCTGCTTTTTGTAGTTAGCTACTTCCTTTTTTAGTTCTTCGTTTTCCGCTCTTAGCCTAGCTTCGTTTTCTTCCACTTTTTTTATCCTTTCTCTCAGTTTTATAAACTCTTTATCCTGTTCTTCATTCTCTTTCATTTCCATCTTCTCCTTTATCAGTTTATCTAGTTTATATTCAATATTTGACACTCTCTTTAGTAGTGAAGTAGTCGTCGTATCGAAACCTTCGAATCCAGGCTCACCCACATCAGCATAGTCATCATCAGCTTTCCTACCTTCTCCAATCTCACGTCTGCATTTTGATGGTATCTCTTTTTCGCTCATCATTCCTTAATAATTGATTATATGAAGAAAAATGAGACCACACTACCTGCCCAGGCCACTGTAAAAACTGTACAACCGGTATGTAGTGAAGATCAGCTGCTTGTCGGAACGGCGCCAGTGCGTCCTTCCTCTACCGTCATTTTTTCATTGTTTTATAGAGTTGAAAATATTTGTAGATTTTTCCAGGATTATTTTATAAGGATTGTTTTAGAGTTGAAAATATTTGTAGATTTTTCCAGGCAATGTAATAATAATAATGTAAAGAATTTCTGAATAAAAGTTTAGGGAGATTCTTTCATTTAATTTTAGCTCCAATATGCATCTGCCTTGTCTCCGGAGACTCTTTTGAGTATTTTCGACTTAGTACAGTTTTTAGGGCCGGGTTTTGGGCCAGTTTTTGCAATTTTTAAGGGTTGGGGCCAGGTTTTTTGGAATTTTTGGCCAGTTTTTGCTGTTTTTTGTGGCAAGTACTTTTTTTTCCACATTTTCTTTTCAATTTCATTATTTTTCCACATTTTCTTCAATTTCATTATTAAATTAACTCTGTCATGCCATCATCCATCATGCATCCTGTTTTTACCATTTTGTTAATTTTTTATCCCACTTTTTTTGTATTGCTTGTGATAAAATAAACCTTGGAAGTTTTTTTTCTTTCTAATGTTGTTGTTTAGAAGGAGTGTTAGGCTAATTCAGGCAACATTGGCGTGTCAGTGCCAGCCAGGTAGAGGCGACTAGTTCATGAAAGTCACAAATACTCCCAGGAATGGAAGTTTACCACAAATACTCCCAGGAATGGAAGTTTACCACAAATACTCCCAGGAATGGAAGTTTACCGAAACAATCAAGATTTCTTTCATAATTTATTATTCAATAGTGACAACAGCTCTTATTAGTACAGTGAAGACACAATGAGGCAGTGAAGACAGTTTATTACAATGGAGTAAGGGCACCACAACACCACAGCTGTCTAAGTACATACACCATCCACACTGAGGGAAGACTCCCACGCCAACCACAACTATTCCCTCCCTGGACACGACCACCACCACCAGAGTACCAGTACGTGATGGCCACGCAGGGTCAAGGTGCCATGCAGAATCTTTCTTGCTGCTGCTGCTGCGGCGGCGGCGGCGGCGGCGGTAGCAGGTGTTTGCTGGGCCGCTGCGAGGCGGAATCCCTTAATGGCAGGAGTGGCGGCGGCGGCATGCGTTAGCGGGACGGAAATGAAGGCCCCAAGCGAGGCAGCCTCTCCCCCCGAGTGGCAGTAGCGGCGGCGGTGTTGGTTGGGTGATGGAGGGAGGGTTAGTGAAGGCGTCGTGCAAAGCCAAGTGTCCCTCCGTGATGATGCAGGATCGCTGCAATCAGACCTTTGGATCCTCCTGTAATGGACAAACTAATTAACCGATTATCTCCACATGTACCACGCCACACTGTCCTTACACTACACTTTCATTGCATCAATCAGCCTCTCTCCCTCGCTCCCTCGTTCTTCTCCCAGCGTCTCCCGTGTTACGTAGCATCAAGCCCTCTCCTGTCATAACCTTCCATCCCTTCATTTTCACATCTCAAGCCAGTCTCGGTACGCCACAACACGTCACACGTTCTAACTTTCCCACACCCGATCCTCTCACATCCACACAACCAATCTTGCCACACACTCACCCATCTGGTTAGTTTAATCTTCCGTGTCTGCCGTCATCTGCGGTTTCTCGTCGCCAGGCCGCCTCCACACCACCTGCCTCTATCACCCACCTAGCCATCATCTGAGCGGCGGCGTTAGAGTATACTGTGTGTGTGGGCGCGATGCAAAGCAGTGCCTTTCCCAATCTTGAGGCGGTGGCGAAGCAAAGGTGTTGGTAGTGAACGTTGTCAGTGAAGGTGTAGTGCAAGATAAAGTTTCCTTGATGGTAGAGGAGGCTCACTATCGCTGTGGAGTCAGGCCTTTGGATCGTCAACTCCTGTAATGGACAAAAAACATACATGAACAGCAGTATCTTTGTTCACTAATCACATCGTCTTAAAACTCCTTCACTGCCTCAATTAGCCTTTCACTCGTCTACACAGTCTTGCCACCAAGACCACCCATTTCCTTCACGTCTTGACTAATACATATTGTGCCCTAACTCGCTCACAAACACTCGCCCCACACCATCTCTTCTGTTTCTCCATATTATCGCATTGCATTCAGTTCCCACTGCCTCTTATGCTACGATCCATTCACGTTCACTTTTGATTCCTCCTAGCCATTCTCATCCCCCACACAACTTAAACCACTCCCTCCTTCTCTCGAGAACCTTTCCCTCCATTTACTTGAACTTATTCCACATATCCACCATTATCGTCCTTTTCATGCCACTTTCCTATCCACAACATACTCGCAGTCGTTGTCATGAACAGCGGAGCTGTTTACAACAGTGATACGTCCTGATTAAAAGTCGTCCGTTCACTTAACTACCACTTAAGATCGAATTTGCTTCATTACTACGCATTCTACTCTAATAATGAATCCTCAGTGGTTTACCTCACCCTCGTTATACTAACTTCAGCACGAGTCCAGTCCTCTCACTCACCACAACTACTTTCATGGTTATATCTCTTCTAATGCACATAACTTGAAGCAGCATCGTTACGATAAAGAAACCTTGTCTACTTCTTTTTGCCGATTAGACCTATAACGAGGGAACCACGATGACAATATTGAAACGGATTAGCATCAATACAACTTAAGGAGTTCTACAGTAAAGCGACTCTTATTTAATCCCTTCCGTACTAAGACGCGTCTGCTAGTATTTGGCGATTTTATACAACTAAAGAAATTTATTAAATTAAAATAGTGATGACCACGCCATTAATTTTGTGGCCATTGATCTTGCGACATCCATACACCACTTAACAATATTTAATCAAACATTTCTCGTAAAAATGTGTCCCAGTATTGGAGGTTAAGCATAATTCCTTCCTACACACCTTTAATGACCACAAAAACACTACTTGCTCCACACATTACGCAAGTCTATTCTAACCCACGTTACTACCTACACTAGTGAATGAACGACCATCTGCTCCTATTGACTATTAGAGCAAGTAAACACTCATAGCGTTGGTTCCTGATATACATCCTACACACCCTACAGTTAACCTTCCAATAGACATACTACACAATAGTTAACCCTTCAGAACCATGATACATTTTTCATATTCATTCTGCTTACTACTTGGTGATTTTAAACAGCTTCAAAAACTTATGTGGGGATTAAAATAGTGAAGACTCTGGCCATTAATCCTCTGAACTCCATAGACACTTCCTAATGTCAATAAAATAATCTAATCATACCCAAAACTCAAGGTAAAAATGTGTCTCAGTATTGAGGGAATTAATTGACACTCCCACACCCCAAACTGCCACGGGTCTGACTGGCTAACTATTGTATTGTATTTAAGGTACTCACCAATATTAACCAGATCAATGTGAGAGATGTGAAGTGAGGCGTTGTGAGTGTTCCCTGTATGAGCTGTTTACTTGGTGAAGGGTTGGCCGTCTGTGAAAAGATGATGAGGACAAGCGTGGCAGGCCGGTGTCATCAGCGTAGGAGTGGACAGCTCATGATGACGATGATGGTCAAACATAAAAGCCAGTGCATGAATTGTGTGATTTTTCAATAACAAAAAAGAATATACATAAAAAGACGCGCGCGCGCACGCACGCACACACACACACACACACACACACACACACACACACACACACACACACACACGTCCGGTAGCTCAGTGGTTAGAGCGCTGGCTTCACAAGCCAGAGGACCGGGGTTCGATTCCCCGGCCGGGTGGAGATATTAGGGTGTATCTCCTTTCACGTGTAGCCCCTGTTCACCTAGCATTGAGTAGGTATGGGATGTAAATCGAAGAGTTGTGACCTTGTTGTCCCGGTGTGTGGTGTGTGCCTGGTCTCAGGCCTAACCAAAGATCGGAAATAATGAGCTCTGAGCTCGCTCCGTAGGGTAACGTCTGGCTGTCTCGTCAGAGACTGCAGCAGATCAAACAGTGAAACACACACACACACACACACACACACACACACACACACACACACACACACAAGGCTGTGTGGGAAGGGAGGAGAAGGAGAAGGAGAACGAGGAGGAGGAGGAGGAGTACTACTACAATTACTACTACTACTACTACTGCTATCACTACTATTGCTGCTGTTACTACTACTGCTACTACTATTTCTACTATTCTAACCATCCACCGCTAATTTCTATCTCTCTCTAATTATTTAAGCACTTTCTACTATTTCTATGACTATTTCCATCTACTATTAATTTCTATCGCTTCAATTACAGTGTTTGAAATATAAAGATATATTTTGTAACTGTCTTGCACCCTATGTTGGCAAGTCACTAAAGACGAAAGTTCTCGTTGTTCTAGGGTTATTGTCGCCTCTATGGTTTTGAAATAAAGGGGTCCATTATGGTTTTCAGGAGTTTATCTATTAATTAAATTATTTTTTGTTTTGTCTATCTAAAAGTTCTGATTGTTTTATTGTTAATTCAATTTATTGATTTATATTTTTTATTTGGAAGTTAGTTGAGATGGAAATGGAGAATTTCCATCTTAATGACTTGACACTTCAATGACCATCTTCTGACCGTTGTTGCTGCTGCTGGGCGGACCGAACACTACTGAGGGGATAGTCCTTCAGGGAGAGGATCCGACCGATTCCACGCACTCGTCAATGTCTGTGGTGGAGAATTACACTCTCAGAAACACAGATTTATTGGAGGATAAGGAGAAAGATAAATAAATTAGAGCTAAAAAGAGAATTGCACGCTTATCAGGAACAGACATTCAAAGATAGGTTAAGGAAAACTACAAAAAATTAAATCAGTACTCATAAGAAATGTATACGGCAAGTTAAAATTATACTTAATCTTAATGAACAACCTATCCGCGCATCGATGATTTGAAGAATACTCGTGAGACAAAATGCATGTTCATGTACTCGTATGCCAAGAATAAGAAAAGTAACCTCGAATACCACAATAATTTCTTCCCCCTTTTTAAGGTAGAGGGAAAGGGCTCCTCAGAAGTTTAAGAAGACAGACCGAAGAGTGACAGTGACAATCCAGTCCTCACCTTCACTGTTGAGCTTCCTGACAAACCTAAATCCCGGCCGGCGCTACCAGTAGTATGACGAGTGATGAGGCAGAGGTGCTCACACTCGCCATTTTTCTCCCGGCATTCGTCAATGCCACACAGCTGTACAAACTTATCCTGTCACAAGGAAGGCATTTGCTTCAGTATTGTCAAGTTGTGATTTTTTATTATACTGTATACAACTTCTATATGAAACGATGGAGTTCAGGGCATGAATTAAGCCTTGCGTGCCAGAGTGACAAAAGCAAGGCCATCTCCTCACCTCTCCGTTACTGCAGTAGTCATTGAAGCCGTCACACATGCGCTACTTCGGGATACTATTGACACCCCAGTATATAGGAGAACTGACTGTCTGAGGCACATAAGTCGTTGCTGTTCCATGCGGGGGTCGTCTGTAGGTATGTCTGCCAGCATTTCATTGTGTGAATGAGATGCTGGCTTTGTATTTTAACACCACTATTATTCATGAAATTTAGATGGACTACTATACATTTCAGCAGTGAACAAACGGTGTTTTTTGCAGATATTTCCTAAACGAATCGTTGGATGAGTATGATATTTCAACACACTACCTTGAATTATAGCAAACTAACATGAAAAAAATAATTCGTAATGGTATGAATTGAGTGGTATGCAGCAGCAGCAGTAGTAGTAGAAGTAGAAATGCAATGGTAAAATGCCGGCCAACTGCAGTGTTACTGCACCGCCAGACCTCCATCCGTCCCGGCCACCGATCCGCCGAGTGGTGCCGACACATAATTCATTCTTAACGGTAGGAAACAGCAGAGTCCCGGCACAGAGGCTAGACGGTACAAGCGTCAAGCGGTACCGGAAATGATGCCGGCACATTCAGTCGTACCAGTACAGAAGCGTCTCGCCGAGCTACCGCGGCTCGGCCGGCGGAATGAGGCAGCGGGTACCGTGGTACCGACTACCAAGTGGCGGTACTGGTACTGAGTGTGCCGCGCGGCCAGCGCGGCACACTCAGTACCAGTACCAGTAGGAGCGTACTGAGGTTACCGAGATGTTAATGGTACTGACACCTTACCGGGACGGAAGTCCCGCGCGGGGCGCAAGCCACGCGGCCGGAAACTGAAGAAAGAGAGAGTGGTATCACTGAGTCAGTTATCAATGAGTATTGACCATTGACCACAATCATTTTGTTTTTATTATCATGAGTACATGCATACATACATACATACATACTACATACACAAGATAATCAATATGATGAAAATTTGGTAATGCATATATATATATATATATATATATATATATATATATATATATATATATATATATATATATATATATATATATATATATATATATATATATATATA
>NC_059269.1:7358628-7361128 GCF_017591435.1 Portunus trituberculatus | reverse complement strand
GTTTTTATAAGTATGTGCAGGTGTTAGTTCACTGATATGTTGTCCTGGAGGTTACCAACGTTAGGTTATGACATGGCACCACCGTGAAATGATGAGTTACACCAATATATTACTTACGTTAGCCAAAGACTGCTCGGCGGCGGCTGTCCGTGTCACTAACAGGTACCCACACTACACTGTCCACTTTGTGTCCTCAACCATGTTTAATGAGACACTATACTTATGCAAATACCACATGTCGTTTTATTGGTTATTGTGACATCTTTCTCTTCGTTATCGTGTCCAGCTATGGTTATTTATCAAAGCAGGAAAGTTTAGTAGTATCTAGTTGTACAGCGAGTGTTGGCAGCTCCTGCGGGACGAGAATCAAGGTGCCTAAAAGGCGGACTATAGTATCTCTCTCATTCTCTTTTCTACCACCTGTTATACGAGTATTCCTGACAATAAACCAGGATGAAAGGATACTAAGTAGAGGAATATAGATGTTTTTCTATGAACATACACTTTTAACTTAATTATGTAGGAATTCATTGACTTATCTATCTGCCTATCTATCCATCTATCTGTTTGTTTATCCAACTGTCCATTTACATATCTATCAACCCATCAAATTAACCTCTTATCCATGTATCTTCTCTCAAGCATATAAATACCACCACCACCACCACTACAACCACTGTCAGTACCTGCTCCTGCCCACCTTCGCCCTTATGAACGGGTGTGTGTTAGTGATAGGCGAGGGACACAACGGCTTTATCAATTGCATCGCCAATATTAGCATACTGTGTCGTGTCAACTGGACGGTCGGTCCCTGACGACACACCCTTCCCGATCTACACGCCTACGGACCCACGTAGCATGAGCGTGGGAGTGGGCGTTGGTGAGATATACGTGTTGTCAGGCGCTTATCCGATTCCCTTTCCCTCTGTCGTCTTCAGTGGTTCTCTACACACTTATCAGGTCACTACACGTGCACAATTGCGTACAGCAACATGTGCCGGGCCACGCGCACAACACCTTTCATATAGTAATTTTCTTAGCGCCCTCGTACCGCGCGGTGCTTTTTTTGTGCCAAGGAGGGACGCTGTCAGTCAACCAGACAGTCATTCAGTCAGTGTGTCAGCCATTCAGTCAGTCATTCAATCAGTCAGCCAAATAGTCAGTCAGCCAAACAGTCACTTTGCTAAAGTGAGTGAGTGAGTGAGTGAGTGAGTCAGTGAAACTTTCAGTTAGAGTGTTAGACAGACAATCTATCCGTCAATCAGTATATATATTCATCAGCCGGTCAGTCAATCAATCAATATTCATTATGCAAAAAAAGGAAACACCACAAACAATTACCTCCACAATCACCACAACCACCACCACCACCAATACACAACACACTGACACAACTACCATCAACATTTTTTTAAGGTGCCTACACAGTTGCATCGTTTCATCGTTGCGTATCACCCTGTGATATGATACGGTGCAACAGGTTATTTTACCGACTGTTGTGTGTTCGCGTGCTTTATCATAGTTGAGTGATGCAACAGTGTCATTCAGTTTCTTCCTGACCGTAGCTATGAGTGCAAATGTGCAGTTGTCTGTGGCCGCGTTTAAATTTATTCATAATCATCAAATCAGCAGAAGGAAGTGAGAGTGACGGCGTTGGTGGGTGTCTACACTCTATGCACATGTGCAATGGAACCACCATTTTGGCTGACTTAAAATTCCAGCATGTGACGAGGAGATAGGCGACGGCGATAGGGAGTGGTGAGGGAAGCAGCAACTGAATGCATGCCAGTGTGGTGACACTGGCATGCATTCAGTTTAACATTACTAGTATTTCCATGCAACTATATTGTGGCATCACATCACCTAAGTTGCTGTGGCGACATGCAAGAAATTGTTTACTAATTTAATTTCCCTTGCAAACCAGATATTGTTCTGCATCTCTTTCAACTGATATGAAAACAGATCGATACATTATGCATTTTATAATATCAAGAGATATTGTGTTGCCATTAGAAATATATAGGAGTATCATTCACAACACATCGTCATATCAATAGGAATAAAAAATAAATATAAGTAACAAAAACTGCAGTACGTGATAAAACATTGGCCAGAAACTTAAATCAAATATTGCATTGAAAGACTCGCAAAACATCATCTTTGGAAACACGTAACAATACCTTTGTGCTTCACCCCAGAAAACAAAAAAACAACACTTTTGTTGTCTATCTTCGAGACACACAAGAAGGAACACATTCTTGTGATCACTACATACAGAGCCACGTCTACACCACACCTTGCAATAGGGTGAGAAGCACTCCACTACTACTACTACCCTTAACAACTACTACTTGGTACTAATCTATTGTCATGGCCAGGCAGCAAGACACATCATGTCATCCACCGCGACGCACAGCTGTTGATGTGTGACTAGCCAGTATGCTCGCTACACTCACTCACTAAGAAGATGGCGTCTCCTAACAAGGAACGTTATCTTCAC
>NC_059269.1:7338628-7348628 GCF_017591435.1 Portunus trituberculatus | reverse complement strand
TACATACAGAGGATGGCAACACTTTGCAAACTTTAGCTCCTCGTAATGTTGACCACTAATAATGACCACGTGCACCAACGCATTAATTTCTGACGACGTGCGCCAACGTATCAATTCTTTTTTCATCACAGTAACGACGAAACCACGCTTAAGAAAGGGACCATCACTCCGACGAGATGAACTAGCCATGCATTAAAGCCTCCTAAAACAATGGATCTCTTAAAAAAATATAGCAGCCTGTCCGGTTTCTAGGCTTTTGATCTACTTCTACTCCTTTACTAAGAGGAGACAGAGCAAGAGTGGATACTTACACTATTGTTTACCTTTAACCTTGTCAGGAGGTAAATCCCTTCATCTTCCACGCGCGTGCACCTTCCACCACAACTCACATAGACACTGAATCTATGACGTCGTGTTTCCCTTCCACTGGTCATAAATGGAGACCAAGTACTGACGTCACGAAACTGTTCCGAACTCTACATGACACACGTCTGATTGCATTGGATTTGCCGTACAACATAAAAGCAAGTCTCAGAAAATGTTTCTACCAAATTGTCAAACATGATTACCACAAACTAATATATATATAAGAAAATACTGACATAACTTCATGACATTAAAAAATAAGAATCATTCTCAAATGTTTCAGTGTCTCGATTAATTTCAATGGTTGCGGTGGAAGTCATTAAGGGTTTCAAGGGTTTCTTCATGATTCAAAGGATAGCTTTATAAAGATTTTGCATAATAAATGAAAAGAAAAATCACAGGAACTTTACTAATGGCATTCGAAAATCCTCCTTATGAACAACAGGCGAGTTAATGAAACAATTTCGACTGCACTTGCCCCTAAATCCTCTCAGTCAGTGAAGATTTCTTTTTGTACATTTCCTATAATGTGTGTGTGTGTGTGTGTGTGTGTGTGTGTGTGTCACAGTGAAGGTGTTATTATATCAACCTCCAGGATTTCTTTCTGTACACTTCCTGCAATGTGTGTGTGTGTGTGTGTGTGTGTGTGTGTGTGTGTGTGTGTCACAGTGAATTTGTTATTATATCAACCTCCAGGATTTCTTTCTGTACACTTTCTGCAATGTGTGTGTGTGTGTGTGTGTGTGTGTGTGTGTGTGTGTGTGTGTGTGTGTGTGTGTGTCACAGTGAAGGTGTTATTATATCAATCTCCAAGATTTCTTTCTGTACACTTCCTGCAATGTGTGTGTGTGTGTGTGTGTGTGTGTGTGTGTGTGTGTGTGTGTCACAAGATGCACGTTACATCCAACATGGGTAAGAGTTCGACCGTCAGAGAAATATGATAAAGAGTGTTATTTAATTTTATCACAATCCCAGTGACTTAATGAATGATGGAGTCCGTATCACTGCCTGCTTCACTATCAATCAAGACAAGGATGACAAGATACTTACTGTCAACATAATTGTTACATAACATTACAACGTACTGTCACTTTGTTGCAGAGAGTGGAAAATTATATCATAATCGCCAACTTGAAGTACTTTTTAATTATATAATCGTACCTCGGAAAATATTAAAACACACACACACACACACACACACACACACACACACACACACACACACACACATACATACATACATACACACACACACACACACACACACACACACACACACACACACACACACACACACCACGTAGTGTACTGGTTAGCACGCTCGACTCACAATCGAGAAGGCAGGGTTCGAGTCCCGGTAAGCGGCGAGGTAAATGGGCAAGCCTCTGAATGTGTGGCCCCTGTTCACCTAGCAGTAAATAGGTACGGGATGTAACTCGAGGGGTTGTGGCCTCGCTTTCCCGGTGTGTTGTGTGTTGATGTGGTCTCAGTCCTACACGAAGATCGGTCTATGAGCTTTGAGCTCACTCCGTAATGAGGAAGACCAGCAGACGATCGAAGTGAATTACACACACACACACACACACACACACACACACACCGCGTAGTGTAGTGGTTAGCACACTCGGCTTACAAACAAGAATGGGTAAGCCTCTTAATGTGTGGCCCCTGTTCACCTAGCAATAAGTAAGTACGGGATGTAACTCGAGGGGTTGTGGCCTCGCTTTCCCGATGTGTGGAGTGTGTTTTGGTTTCAGTCCTATCCGAAGATCGGTCTATGAACTCTGATCTCGCTCCGTAATGGGAAAGGCTGATTGGGTGACCAGCAGACGACCATGGTGAACTTCACACAAACAAACAAACAAACACACACACACACACACACACACACACACACACACACACACACACACGCAAAAAAAGAAGAAATGAAATCAATAAATGCATATTATCAAAAAATACTTTTGTTCATAAATCTATTAAGATTATTACTAACCATAAATTAATTAAATGAGGAAGAAATAAGAATCACTGGAACATATCACCTTTCTTTTCTTCAGGGAGACTTGAAGTAGCAGCACTGTGGGTGTGTGTGTGGGCTTGTGCGTGGGCGTGTGTGAGCGGGGTGAGGCTACAAAATGGTGTCTACGAAGACCTGGTGCTGGCCATAGACCCAAACATGCCGATGGACACCATGGACATCATGGAGCTACAGCAGAATATTGAGGTAAGGGCACGAAAAGGTGGTTGTCTTTTGTAAGATTTCCTAACATATACTTTAAGGAGAACGATGAAAGCTCACATTGATGGCATTAGTCACCATTGCTTACTCAACTCGTGGCGTTGACGGCAGTAGTCGCTGAGTTGCACACTGAATTTCTCTCTCTCTCTCTCTCTCTCTCTCTCTCTCTCTCTCTCTCTCTCTCTCTCTATTAACCTTTCTAGTTTTAAGTAAAGGTAGTGGTGAATTCTGCTATCACCCGTCTTCCTTCCCCAAAGTAAGGTTTTGTGTAATTATTTTCTTCTTTCTTACCAATTTCAATATATAACTACATAATTATACATATTCGTATAACTGATATTTCCATTCGCATTCTCCTTTCTTTTAATCATAAGTTCCTTTGGTCCATTCATAGGCACTGGTACAAGACATGCGGGACAGTATGATAACAGCAACAAACGGTCGATTGTCTCTCGGGTCAGTACGGGTGGTACTGCCTTTGAGCTGGAACATCACCGACGAATTTGACTTGGATCCCGCTCATGAAGACTTTTCGTGGAAAACTGCTGACATACATTTACAGGAGGCGCCCAAAGGGAGCTTCGGCCAATACACCGACCACGCCCCCAACACGCTGCAGGTCAGACGAGAATGATGCTGTGGGTTGTGTGTTATTCAACATTAGCACATTTAGGTTGAGAGAGAGAGAGAGAGAGAGAGAGAGAGAGAGAGAGAGAGAGAGAGAGAGAGAGAGAGAGAGAAAGAGTTTCCCAGATAAATAAACATCATGATAAGACTACTAATACTGAGTCAAGAAGGAGCTTTGGGTTTTAGAACATTAGGTAAAGTAACGGCCAAGATAGGTAAGTCTTATCATTTCATACGGGGAGTGCCACGTAAGTTAACTAACACTTTGCAAGTTCCGTTATTTTAATTTTCTTACAGATATACCATAAATTCTCATATACTGACTGACTCTCCTGGACAACGTAATGGCAAGTGTCTTAATGTTCCGCCAGATGGGGCAGTGCGGAGAGCCTGGGAGTTACATTACCATCCACAACACCTTCCTAGACCAAGATTACGTCAAAACTCACTATGGTCCCCGAGGTGAGCGATGCAAACCTTAACGAACACCATAACCTAACCTAATATATCACACTTTTTTTTATTCTTTTTATTTATACCATGTGGGCTTTTCACGGGAATTTATGGGCTAAAGGGGGTACTTTTTGGGGTACCTCCTATCTCAAAGCCCACCCGCTAGGAAACCGTTGCCCCGAGTGAGGAAGCCCAACCTACACTCAGACCGTGGACAGGAACCCGTGCGCTTGGATACCCCTCGCATGGTTCCACTGTACCACGGCGCACTTAAGGTAAAAGAAGTATTGTACCGATGCTTTTATACTTTTTTTCAGTCCTGACACCTTTCGCCTGATTTTATACGATAGAAGGGCTCTAGAATAAATGAGTTAGTTAAATTGATTGATATTTTGTATGATGGATCGGGCAATTCACCATAGCAGCGTCACCAAGCGGGCCACAGAAACACACTCGCTGCAATTTTCTTTCATTTGTTTCAACTGTTGTCGTTCTGGGTCGCCTTAACAGATCAGCCTTCTCCAGCGTGCTCATCTTCCGCACCTTTCTTAACCACTTATTCTTAACCCTCGAGTACCATGACGTGTTTTCATATTCATTTTGGTTACTATTTCGTGATTTTACAGAACTTCAGAAACTTATGTTGGGATTAAAATAGTGAAAACTGTTACCATCAATCTTCTGACATCCATAGACCCTTCCTAACGTCAATAAAATCGCCTAATAGTACATAAAATTCATGGTAAAAATGCATCCCAGTACTGAAGGGGTTAAACATGTTGTTCCCTCATAAGGACTGATGTAAAAGATCATAAAAAACTTAATATTCTGGTTCTCATGGATATTTCTTCTACTGACAGTGTAGAATCTTTGCTACACTTTCCCTAGAACAATGAAATCATCCTTGAAAACCTCAACAGCATTCATAAGAGCCTGTTGAACATAGAGGATATAGAAAAATTCCAAACCATTTTTAGAATACGAATGGTTAGTCACTGCTAATACAAACATGACTTGCACTTCATTCACATAACCTTGTCTTTACGTAAGTCTTCTCCTTCGTCTCTCTCAACAGCCAACAGTCACATACCAAACTCAATTCAGTACAAAAATAACACGTTGCTTCTCTTTAAAAGTTTCCACGCACTCAAAGTTGGAATGTGCAAGTCTCCCCTTATGATATTCTTTTCTTCTTCCTCTTCCGTTTCTATCGTTTCTTTCGTCTTTGTTCATCCTGCTCGCCCTTGTTATTGTTGCTTCCTCCTCCTCCTCCTCCTCCTCCTCCTCCTCCTCCTCCTCCTCCTCTCTTTTCTTTATCTCTTCCTCCTCCTCCTTTTTCTGATTTCTCTTTACCTTTTCCTCCTCCTCCTTTCCCCAACACTATATCCTCTTTTCCTCTTCGTCCTCCACGTTTTTAATTCACTTTTTCTCCTCCTGCTTGCGGCAATGACAGGGCACGTCCTCATGCACGAGTGGGCTCACTACCGCTGGGGAGTGTTCGAAGAGTACGGCCATCCCAAGGACCCCGTGTATCCTGTCAGCTACGAGAGAGACGACCTCACCAGGCCCACTGCTTGCTACAGGGGAAAACTCCTCGGGGACTTTCTCACGGGGTTGGTGACTAGTGTTGAGGTGTCGTCAGTTAGAAGCAGACAGGAAGGGCGAGATACAATACTGGATATGGAAAGTTTGTGTGCATTAGTTTCACTTTCACACAAGAAGTATGAGTCAAATTGTAATGTTAGAAAGTTAAGGAGAGAAAAGAAAGAAAAAAATAATATATATTAATTGATTCTATTTTTCGTGATGAATTTGAAATTAGAAAATAGGGAAAAGAAAAGAAAAGAGAAGAAAAGAGGATGTTCATGTTTACAAGAAAGGAATGGGGTTAATATGGTGAAGTTATTTTACTTTTTGTTTCAGAGAAAATGACACTCCAGAATGCTAAGTCGTTTTTCTATATACTCAATAAAAGAGACAAACAATAAATCATAAGGTTCCAGTTGATATAACGACAATAATTTACTACAAAAACATCAGCAAAATATTTTCATGGTTGAAAAAACGAACAAGTATCTTAAAATTTTTAAGAGGTGTACTTTTTCTTTTCTTTCCCTTTACTTTTACTTTTGATGCATTCTAACTTCGAATTTGATAACTAGATTAACTTTGGGTTTATTTAGGTTACTTGAGACCACTGCAGCTAAATAATAGGACGAGTAGATATTTCAAGCCCTTCCTTTGTCCTCTTTTTCACGTGCAGATCCAAAGAGTCGTGCCCAGGAGCTCACAATGACCCCGAGAATCCCTGCTATTTCTTCCCTAACACCAGCAGCAACCCTACCACTACCAAGTCCTCACTCATGTCACACACTTTTCTCTCCGTAAGTATTAGGAGGGTGAGACAAATAAGTACGCATGTACGTACCTATGTAGTAAATAGATAGGTAGATAGTAAAGAAATGAGCCTCTCTTTCGTTTTCCTCCTCTTCAGTACCTGTTTAGCGTTTCCCTTGGGTCATAAGTGCTCTGATGTCCCAAGAAACTGCTACCTACCAGGTTTAGCAAAAAGACTTTCAGCACATCAGAGGATATCAATATGAGGAAAAATTCGAAACATAATCGAGCTGAATGAACGATATTTAATTTCTAATCATGACTATGCTACTCACACCGTCTTCTTACTTGTCCCCTCTTATCCTCCCGTCTGCAATGGCGACTCCACCATCAACAGGACGGAAGCTTCTGTACTCAAGATACACACGACATCTTTGCTCCAACACCCCATAACCTGATGTGTGTGGGACGCTCTGTGTGGGAAGTTCTTGAGACTCACCCAGACTTCACAAATTCCGAGTAGGTCGACCTCAGCCATTCGGGTTAAGCATGTGTGTGTGTGTGTGTGTGTGTGTGTGTGTGTGTGTGTGTGTGTGTGTGTGTGTGTGTGTGTGTAATTCACCTCGGTCGCCTGCTGGTCACCCAGCCAGTCTTCCCCATTACGGAGCGAGCTCAGAGCACATAGACCGATCTTCGGGTAGGACTGAGATCACATCAACACACTCCACACAACGGGAAAGCGAGGCCACAACCCCTCGAGTTACATCCCGTACCTATTTACTGCTATAGTCCTGCTCCTCTAACAATGTGGATTGGGTGCGGCTTGTTGGGGAATTCCCGCTGTACAGTGGTGAAGCATGTCTCATAGCCAGTGATGCAGCAGAGTTCTAATAGTAGTAAAACTTTAGCAAATATGATCAGCAAATATACATACGCATTTAGCCTTAGTATTACAACGTATGAGAGAGCAGTAAACTTATTATTGATAATATATTCATATGCCTGGCAAGAAACGTGGCATACATATTTTACAGTGTTGCTAAAAAAAAAATAATATACTTATAAAGAGGTTTCCTTGCGGTTTGGGATGAGTAAATAGTTCCATAGTTGTAATTAGATTATATCGTGAAGGAAAGTACTTTAAAATAAGCTGACATAAGTAAGAAAAAAACTACATTCAAATCTTCACGGCAGCAACACCAATCACGCCCGCCATCCATACAGGTGATGGGAGGTCAGCTGCGGTGTCCTTGACCAGGAAGAAAGAGAGGGGGAGGAAGAGGGAGGGGTAAGAGAGAGGGAGGAAGAGGGAAAGAGGGGGGTAGACAACGAGGGATTAAAGGTATGGCAGCGCTGTCCTCCCGCTATTTCCCATGGGGGCCGCACCCAATCCACATTCTTAGACGAGCAGGACTATAGGTGAACAGGGGCCACACATTAAGAGGCTTGCCCATTTGCCTCGCCGCTTTCCGGGACTCGAACCCGGGCCTCTCGATTGTGAGTCGAGCGTGTTAACTACTACACTATAATAATAGTGTGAGTGTGAGTGTGTGTGTGTTTCACTGTTTAATCTGCTGCAGTCTCTGACGAGAGAGCCAGACGTTACCCTACGGAACGAGCTCAGAGCTCATTATTTCCGATCTTCGGATAGGCCTGAGACCAGGCACACACCACACACCGGGACAAGGTCATAACTCCTCGATTTACATCCCGTACCTACTCACTGCTAGGTGAACAGGGGCTACACGTGAAAGGAGACACACCCAAATATCTCCACCCGGCCGGGGAATCGAACCCCGGTCTTCTGGCTTGTGAAGCCAGCGCTCTAACCACTGAGCTACCGGGCGTGTGTGTGTGTGTTACGAGCTTATAGTGAATGGAAGAATATATCAGACAAAACAATGTCACTGTAACATTTGTACAACAACAACAACTAATGATAATGATGATGATGATGATGATGATGATGATGATGATGATAATAATAATAATAATAATAATAATAATAATAATAATAATAATAATAATAATAATAATAATAATAATAATAATAATAATAATATTAATAATAATAATAATAATAATAATAATAATAATAATAATAATAATAATAATAATAATAATAATAATAATAATAATAATAATAATAATAATAATAATAATAATAATAATAATAATAATAATAATAATAATTAATAATGATAATAATAATAATAATAATAATAATAATAATAATAATAATGATAATAATAATAATAATAATAATGATAATAATGATAATAATAATAATACAATCAAAGCAATGGTATCAAATGAAACATGATTTTCTTATAGAAAACTTAGAAAACTATTAAGCTGTTTACTCTTATTACGCAAACAATATATGATTACGATAAAAACAATACCTAAAGATTCTCTCTCTCTCTCTCTCTCTCTCTCTCTCTCTCTCTCTCTCTCTCTCTCTCTCTCTCTCTCTCTCTCTCTCTCAGGAGCTCAGGAAAGCAAGCAAAGAACACGGCAATCCACATCAGTTTCCAGAAAGCTCCCACAAGCAGGGTTTTCTTCCTCTTCGAAGCCCCGCCTAAGGTAAGAAGAAACGCTATGTACAATCAGCATAAAGTTTCTGTAGATGTTGCGATGATGAAATAGATGCGTCCAATGAGTAAGTGGCTATTTATGTCTAACAAAGTGGCAAGACTACAATGTCGCAACATATGAATATTAAATTCCTCTTCTGTACTATTCTCAGTCTTTTCTCTAATTATTACTCTTTTCGTCTCCTCATAGGAAGAAAGTAACAACGCATCTGAACCATAGTTTATCAAGTTCCTTAATTACTCTCGTCATCTTATTCTCAGGATCAAAGTACAACACTGAATTGGTTGGTGCGTCAGTTCATAGAGAAAACCACGAACGTCTTTGGTGCCATCGAGCTCGGCATGGCTACCTTCAGAACTGTGGTGCCGGGCGAGGCAGAAATAATTGACATGATGGATTTCACTTCCGTTGCGAGTAAGTGAAACAGAGGCCAGGAAATTTAACAGAAGTGGCAGCGCTCCAGAGTGAAATAAAGGATCCATCTTATAAATTCTCCACAGGTTCACCAATATTTTGTGACTAGAAACATATGAACTCGGTAAACTAAAAGAAGGAGAGAGAGAGAGAGAGAGAGAGAGAGAGAGAGAGAGAGAGAGAGAGAGAGAGAGAGAGAGAGAGAGAGAGAGAGAGAGAGAGAGAGAGAGAGAGAGAGAGAAACCATGTACGTACATCCTTCACTAGCCTGTCTATATCTAATGACATACTCACACACTTCCCTTCACGCATTTGGGCTTCCAGTGTTTAATCCCGCCCCCTAAAGTGCCATGACACGTTTCCATATTCATTCTGCTTACTGTTTAGTGATTTTATACAGCTTCAGAAACTTAGGTGGGGGATTTAAATAGTGACGACTTCTGACTTCCATAGACTCTTAATAATGTCAATAAAGGATTTAATCTTACACAAAATCTCAAGGTAAAAATGCGTCCCCGTATTGAAGGGGTTAAAGGAGATTATTAGTATCCGTTTTACTTATTGCCTTATCGTATGTGTTATCACTTCCCAAAACACTCAGTCATTTTCAATTTTCCTCCCCAGATTACTCCTCAGTCGAAAGTAAAGGTTAAAGGAGATTATTAGTATCCGTTTTATCTATTACTTTATCGTATGTCTTATCACTTCCCAAAACACTCAGTCACTTTCAATTTTCCTCCCCAGATTATTCCTCAGTCGAAAGTTACATTCCTGGCCCAACTACTGGTCCTGTCTCTGAAGCGCCGCTTCAGGACGCGCTGCTCCAATTGCTGCCGTCCTGGGAGGTCTACCAGCCAGGGACGCTTCTGGTTTCTATTACTTGGAATTCTGTTATTGCAAAGGATGCTCAAGATCTCAGTGTAAGTATGAAAACTTATACACGCAGTCTCTCTCTCTCTCTCT
>NC_059269.1:7328628-7333628 GCF_017591435.1 Portunus trituberculatus | reverse complement strand
CATAGTCTAGTTATCTGATGTAGCTGTAGATATTCTATGATATATATATATATATATATATATATATATATATATATATATATATTATATTTTTTTTTTTTTTTTTTACGTAGGAAGAGGGCCAGGGTTATATATATATATATATATATATATATATATATATATATATATATATATATATATATATATATATATATATATATATATATATATATATATATATATAACCACAACTCCTTGAGCGTAGTAAAACGAACAAAACTGTTCAATGTGTATGACATGAGCGGTACTTACAATGGATTGTGTGATTTCTTTTTTCAACTAGTTCGTAGTCTTTCCCACAGGCCACGTATGGCTGCTACAGGAAGCTGGACAGGAAGTAGCTCTGGCGTCCTCCCGATAAACCCTACAGAAGGTGAATGTTGCTTGAGTTTCTCTGACGAAAAGGGAGCATCGCGTAGCCTTGTAGTCAACAGGATGCTGTTGAATCCGTACAGTGCTAAGATCATTAATGACAAACAGGTTTGTTATTTTGTTTTTCCTTATTCTTTTTACTAAGGAAATATTGGCTACGGTGAAATGTAACTAATATCTGCCCCAGGAAATTTTGGTAAAAGAATCTTGTGAGCGAACATTGTAGGAACTCATGTTTTCAATAGATTCTGTATTATACCAACATGTTTGAACGTTTTGAGTGAGAGCAGAGAACACTCGTGCTGGTTATGAATGGAAACGTTCAGATTACATGGTACCAGAATTTTTTCTTCCTCTACCTAATGACAACAAAAGGATATATATACCTAAGGGAAAAAAAACGCGAAATCATTACATTGATCTGTTACATTATCTGTTTCACTAGATAGATTTTTCAATAAGTAGATAAATTTGGCAGTAATAACTTGCATTTTGGCAAAAATAATTAATTTAACAAGGAACTTATTGATATTGGTCTTACCTATCTTTTCACTGCAGGATTTACCACCACGGGTGACAGAAATGCCCAAGCTGAAGCCAAGTGATCCTCCCGTCACCGACAACGGTACTGTCACGATCACATTCTATTTGGAAGGACAAACGGCTGCCCGGCAAAGAACATCGACAACGGTGTGTGGAGAGTTACACGATATGCAGTTGTAAAGTGTTAAATCTTTAGGGCTCATGACTTTCTTAAATTTTCTTCTTCATAAAGTTTTAACCAAGGACTCGGTGAGGTCTGAAGCACTCGTGCAAAATTAGATAGCTTCTTTCCTTTTGCTGTTCAGAATATTTCTTAGTCCTTAGCGTCTCTGTAACTCTTGCCCAATCAAATATTTTCACAATTTAAATTTCATTCTTAGAACTTAAATATCAGGGAGGACAATTTTGATCAATTGCTATCCATCACGGCAGTGAGGTCAGACAAGACTATCTTATGAAACCTTTAATTCAATCGTCCTTATCGTATTCTGGATTTCATTTGCTTGAGGTCTTAGTACATCGTGCATCAATACCCAAACATTTACTAAAAAATGAACAAATGAGTAAATATTTATTTATTAGTAAAACAACTGATGGACTGCTATTTATAGCCTAAAGGCGGATTCACACGTGCCAATTTGCGACTGTTTTTTACGTACGTATAGTTTCCGACTCATCCCTTCTAGTCGGAAAGTGTCAGACGTAGCGCCTGGAAAATATCGACTAGTTGGCGCCTTGGCGGGAAGTAAATGTAAACAAACAGCTACCCGCCAAGATGTCTTCCTCCAGTGACGATGTTGTAGCTGTAGTTGCTTTTCTTTTGGCGTACTGGATATGTGGATACGTCCCTGGCTAAGTAGAAGGAAAGAAAGGAGTGTTTACCACACTCTAAATTAGCCTACATTTCTCATAAGAAAATCGTTAATCTTAAGATTATGCACAATTGTGATCAAATTAAATCCTGACAGGTCTTTAATCCTCACCTCCAACAACACCCTGCATTGAGGGAAACAGTTCTTGTAGAGTGGCAACTATTTCGTCGAACGACGAGCTTTTTTTTTAACAATATAATTAATTTATGGGGTCCCAGATGTGTTCTTTTTCCTTTACCAACACTAACATGCTCTTCTGTATTTCTTGAGACCACATTTTCAAAACTTACTCCATGACGTCACGACGTAAGTAAAGTTGCATATCAATTAGCAAGACCAACATGTTGGTCTTGATTTGCGACTGTTTTCTACAGTCGTTAGGCAAATTGGCACGTGTGAACCCGCCTTAACAGTAGCTTGCCAACAGCCACCTCGCCTTGGAGATAACTGTACGTCAAACCATATTGAGGTGTAGGTCTTAAGGAGCATAAAAAGTTGATAAAACTTTCAACTTCTCTCTGCTTTACCTTCCATCAGTAAGCGATCTCTAATTAGTTCCCGGATATTCTTTGAGTCCCATCTCATCCCCAACCATTTCTCAATTTCTAAGATAATATCAATGACACCTGGGGATGTGTTGTACAATGAATCTTTTGTTCAACCTCGCTCTATAAGATCTTGAATCCCAAACCACTACACTCACCTCTTTATATTCATCTCTTTGCAAATCATCTTCCTCCACTATTTTCTTTACTCCTTAAGGTCCATCCACACGATCGAACACAACTCGAGCCTTGAGAGGCATTGCCCACAACCGGGCTAAATCCGCGGGCACAAATGTATTACTGACTATAGGCTGTCGATCTGGTCCAGTCAAACCTGTATGGACAATAGCCAGAGGGAATGGTTGTTCGGGGACAGGCAGTTTCACAGAATTACGAAAACAGGCGCTTTGCCCGTATTAAAGCAGGCAGGCACAAGCGGTAAGGCAGTCAGCAGGCAAACTGCTTGCTTGTGCCCACAGGCATAATTTTATCATCTGTACGCTGTTTTATACTCTTGTCTTTCCAAACTCCTGCCACATTAAACCATCCCATCTACCTATCATATCACATCAAGCCGAGTGTCAGTCACAATAAACATTTCCTCTCCCGCTCTACAGTACGAGTACTTGACTCGCTACCACGAGGACTTAGCGACAATTCGGGACAACTTCACCCATGGCAAAGAGGTAAACACACACACACACACACACACACACACACACACACACACACACACACACACACATACACACACACACACACACACACACACACACACACACACATACACACACACACACACACACACACACACACACACACACACGAGAGAGAGAGAGAGAGAGAGAGAGAGAGAGAGAGAGCGAGATAATTCTTCTTGTTACAGGTACGTACTTTATTTACCTTTCCACACGAGGCAATAACATATGTTAGAACAATAATGACTGAGTAAGAATTAATGATAGTAGCAGTAAGATAATTACATTATTATTACATTATCATTATCATTATTATTATTATTATTATTATTATTATTATTATTATTATTATTATTATTATTATTATTATTATTATTATTATTATTATTATTATTATTATTATTATTATTATTATTATTATTATTATTATTATTATTATTATTATTATTATTATTAAGTACTATTATTATTATTATTATTATTATTATTATTATTATTATTATTATTATTATTGTTATTAACTTCATTATTATTATTATTATTATTATTATTATTATTATTATTATTATTATTAACTTCATTATTATTATTATTATTATTATTATTATTATTATTATTATTATTATTAACTTCATTATCATTATTATTATTATTATTATTACTATTATTATTATTATTATTATTATTATTATTATTATTATTATTATTACCATTATTACTATCATTATTATTATCATTATTATTTTTAGTTGCAATAGCAGTAGCAGTAGTAATATTAGTGTTAGTGTTAGTAATTAAGAGAAATAATGAAAGCAATGGCATTCACAATTCAAGCAATACCGTTGCATCCATCATAAATTTTGTTATTGTTTTCCTGTCGATCATTTTATTAATTCAAAGATTTTCTTGATACTTCAACTTTTTTCAGTGTTACATTTGCTTTGTTCTTCAATATTGCGTACGTGCATTTTGTATAACATCAGCTTATTTTAAGTCAATGTTTGACAATCTTTCTAGTGTTATCTATCTATCTATCTACTCAATTTATTTCTTCGACCAACTCAATCAGAGATTATTGAAAATAATCCATATCTGGTGTTGCTTTTCCATTTCTGTCTTCTGCAAACATGTGAAATTATACACAGTTTATTTTATATAGTTACATTTATCTGCGTATCTGTTTCGAAAATGTTGCCTTTGCATTGTGGTTTTCTTCTGTTCTTTCTATTCGCCCGCCTGTCTTCTCCCTTAGCCGCTGGACGGGTTCAGGTCCCCTGGAGACGCCACGAGCATCGCCGTGACAATACCAATTGGCGATTCAAATAGCTTCTACCTCGCCGTGGCCAACTACGACCCTTCAACTGGAGTCGAGGTGAGTAACAATCTCAAGGAATTTCCCTTGTACTCGATATTAAATGATACTTATGCTAGTTCTTACTTATTTCTCCTAAAATTCATCCTTCCCAATATTAAAGATAATAGAGTTGAAAGTTTTGAAAAATAAAAATCTTATTCATTCAAATTAACCTATCTTTATTATTGTTGTTTTCTTTTATTCTACGGAACAAACAATTACCTTCTGCTCAACCCAGACCGCAGGCAGTCTTATTACCGAAGAGAAGTTTCACCTTTTTCCATCATCACCGATTATCTATTTTATATATTTTTTTCTTTTTTCAGGGTTTGCCGTCAAGAGCGCTGCCAATAAATGTAAGAAAAGTAAAAGTAAAAAAAAAAAAAAAAAAAATAAATAATACAAAAAAATCAAGTAAGACAAAACAAAGCAAAACATACACTGTTTCCTAATTAACAGACCTTAGAGAGAGAGAGAGAGAGAGAGAGAGAGAGAGAGAGAGAGAGAGAGAGAGAGAGAGAGAGAGAGAGAGAGAGAGAGAGAGAGAGAGAGAGAGAGAGAGAGAGAGAGAGAG
>NC_059269.1:7308628-7321128 GCF_017591435.1 Portunus trituberculatus | reverse complement strand
CTTTACTTTTCATTCACCGATTTGCATTTTCCAGGGGACGGGTATGAAATAACACTGATAATCTGAGACAATCTCCTTTATATGACCGACGCGTATTTCCCACCACTGGTGCAGAACTCTGGCGCTTCGTCAAGGACAAAATTCATTTGCTATGATGATACTGGAGAGAGAGAGAGAGAGAGAGAGAGAGAGAGAGAGAGAGAGAGAGAGAGAGCCCATCCGCACACTCAAGAGCAGATAGTCAGACAGAGTGTAAATATACATCCAGTAGAATAAATAAACATGCAGACTGATAAACATACGAAAGAAAGAGGGAGTGAAGGTTAAGGAAGAAGGAAATTCGTCATGCAGTTGTGATCCGTATAATTCTAAGCATAAACAAGCTACTTGAAGTTGCTTACGTCTAGTGTGTTACTTTAGTACATACCGTCTCATCGTCATCGGAACACGTACAGCTCCAGACGCTCGAGCTCCTCCACGGCCGTCTGTAGGCAAATAAATAGTGTTAACCTTTTTACTGCTACTTGGCGCATCCTTCCACAACCACTAGCTCGCATTGTGAAACGCTTTACTCTCTCACCAAATGCATTTTCAAAGGCCACAGAGATTATAAGCCAGGTTTTCATGAGTGTTTCCCATGTTACTAGAACCATAATAACATCCTTAAGATCAGTGTCACTGCAGCTAAAGCCTTATGAATATGCAGCACAATAGTGTTTCAGAAAATGGTCCATAAGTACCCAGAGACATTTCCTATTGTTATAAGGCCAATCTCCAAGAACTGTATTGGCTAGAAATTGTATTAGCAATTTCTAATCCCTTTCTTCTTCTCTTATTGATATGCTCATTAAAAATTTTGACTTTTGTTATGGTGAACTGTTTATATGTTGTAGTGAAAAGGTTAGAGGGACTGCAAATGCACATCATAAACTCTTAATGAACATCCAGGACCTTGAGAGTACGAAAAAATAAAAGTATCAGACATTTGGGACATTTATGTACATAGCAATGCTGATTTAATTTTTTTTTTCACTTCGTGGGTATGAATCACACACAACGATAATTATGTCGATGACAATTATGATGATAATTATATCATGAAAAGTATAACATTATTGTTCTATTCTATATAACTACGTTCGTATGTACTTTTTAATTTATTTACCGTTTTACAGGTCCATCGAAATACCAGAGAGAGAGAGAGAGAGAGAGAGAGAGAGAGAGAGAGAGAGAGAGAGAGAGAGAGAGAGAGAGAGAGAGAGTGTGTGTGTGTGTGTGTGTGTGTGTGTGTGTGTGTGTGTGTGTGTGTGTGTGTGTGTGTGTGTGTGTGTGTGTGTGTGTGTGTGTGTGTGTGTGTGTGTGTGTGTGTGTGTGTGTGTGTGTGTGTGTGTGTGTGTGTGTGTGTAATGGAGTGATCTTACGTACTGTCTGACACAGTTGACGAAGAACATGCAGATGAGGAAGAAAATAAGGATGCCTATCGCTGACAAAGCCAAGGTGTTGGACCAGCCGACGTTCGAGTAGACGCTGTGGAAGGAAAAAACACACACACACACACACACACACACACACACACACACACACACACACACACACACACACGCACACGCACACACACACACACACACACACACACACACACACACACACACACACACAGTTAATGTTGATAAATGTACTGTTAAACGATAACGATTAGCACCACTTAATAAAACAATAATAAAGGATAACAACAAAGCTTAAGTTCAAAAGCACACTCAGGGGCGCTACAGTGGACTGTCTCAAGAGTTCATTTGCCAGGTACAAACCGTCGTCTACTTACCAGACTCCGTCGTAGTTTTCCCCCTTATGGCAGTGACAAAGCCGTCACTCCGACACTCACCGGGATAATCACACTCGATTGTGGCGTTGCAGCTCGACCCAAGTATCCCTGAAAGCAACGCACAAAGGAATTAGTTTTTTTTTTTTTTTTACTACAAACCTGCCCTAGATAACAGCTCTGGACTTTGGTTCTTAACTTGATCAAATATGATTTATACCGTATAGTGCTGATGTGATAAATTAATAAATGAAAAATTCGATCACGATGACACGATGTTCCGTGGTCTTTAAAAAGGTTAGGAATCACATGGTTAATTTCCCATTTCAAGGGACAGCGTCATCTCTCACGTTCAGACAGTGCACCAACAGACATTCTGAGATATCAACAGAGACACTTGAGATCTAGCTTAATCCTAAATCACCAAGTTCATAGTGCATTCATTACAGCCATTGCTATACTTGTGTATAGTTCACATTTACATGGAATGAAATGATGACGCAACTGTTCAATAAATGAATGGAAAAAATACTACAGCTCTGGACAAATTCATCCCTATCACCTTGGCTGAGGAAACTTACCGCATTCACCACAAGAGAAGACATTTTTGGCCTCCAAGAAGCCTGTCATCTGGTACTGGTAGATCCAGCAGAAGGGAGGCCTGCAGCTACACTGGCCCTCGGAGCATATTAGGCTATCGTAGGCATGACAATCGTAGTCAACATTGCAGTTCATCTCCGGCACATTTACTGAAACAGGACAAGAAAAATATCACACACACACACACACACACACACACACACACACACACACACACACCGCGTAGTGTAGTGGTTAGCACGCTTGACTCACAATCGAGAGGGCTGGGTTCGAGTCCCAGGAAGCGGCGAGGCAAATGGGCAAGCCTCTTAATGTGTGGCCCCTGTTCACCTAGCAGTAAATAGGTACGGGATGTAACTCGAGGGGTTGTGGCCTCGCTTTCCCGGTGTATGTTGTGTGTGATGTGGTCTCAATCCTACCCAAAGATCGGTCTATGAGCTCTGAGCTCGCTCCGTAATGGGGAAGACTGGCTGGGTGACCAGCAGACGACCGAGGTGAATTACACACACACAGAGAGAGAGAGAGAGAGAGAGAGAGAGAGAGAGAGAGAGAGAGAGAGAGAGAGAGAGAGAGAGAGAGAGAGAGAGAGAGGGGAGGGGAAAGGCAGAAAAATTATTACGTAAAGTGTAGAGTATTAAAGACTTCAATGTTTCAGGAATGCAGCACTGCCACCGAAATGCACCAGAATGTAGGCTTGGCACCAATCTTCGCAAGTTTAGGGAATTTCGACTCTAACGATACTTTATGGACGAGTTCAAATCAGAAAAGGCAGAGTTCCAGAATTAAAGGTGAAAGAATCAAGACCAATGAAACACTAAGAGAAAAGATACTGGCAGTGCCATAAAGTTATAAACAAAAGCAAGTTCAGTTAGTACTAACGCAGGTCAAAGAAAAGTATGACGTCACTAATCTAGCGTCAACATTCAATGAGAACAGTGATGCTAAACTAAGCACTAAAAATCATTCAATAAAGAAGAAGACAACGGATGTTGTCTTTGCTTTCCAGCTTCTCATTTCAACTTCATGTATACGGGAAGCACATCTGTAATTTGAAAACTGGCATACTTTCATAGATGGTTACGAGTTTTTTTTTTTTTTTATCAAATTTACGCATACAAATCCTTTTCTTAAGACTAATTTTTACTGTCATATGTAGTTAGAAATAATATTTTGACGACAAAATACATAGGCAAATAAATAAAACTTAGCGGCGGCTCAAAGAACCAACAGGAAATAATACTACCGTACGAATTTAGCGTCACATTCGAAGAATTGGATAGTCAATAGATCCTCAACTCATATACCAACTGTGTGTGTGTGTGTGTGTGTGTGTGTGTGTGTGTGTGTGTGTGTGTGTGTGTGTTTAAGTGTGTGTGTGTGCATCTTGTAGGAGGGGTGGGTAGTATGTATCTACGTAAGTACATTTGTAACATTTGTAAAGAATCTTGTATATTTGGAATGGGATTGGGTTTCATGTATTTATGTACGTATAGTATTTCAACACTTGGGTGACAATATTTTCAGCTATTTAAAACAAAAACGTAAGAACTTTTTGTTATCAGTTTATTTGAACTTAAACTCGTTCAGTTATCTAGCACTATCAACAGTAATCATAGCTTTATCTTACTAAAATTTGTCTAATAGATATACCCAACATATATTTAAAAAAAATAAATGTAATAAATGTATTTAGTATGTCAAATACGTTCACTTAATACACTGTTCTCTATAATGATAGTCCCAGTGTACTTAGCATTAATCATTTAAGTTCCATTACAATTATTCATTGATCTCTCTCTCTCTCTCTCTCTCTCTCTCTCTCTCTCTCTCTCTCTCAACAATAACAACAATAATAATGGTGTCTCGCTTCACCTGCAAATAATGTATCCTTGGAACTGTGCGAGTCATTGTGATTGGTGATAGATGCGGGTGAGTCGCTCAGGACCTGTGAAGGAACCTGAACCTGTCCATCGTGGATTTCATCGTTTCCTGCATCAGCCACCACTAAAAGACAGCACAGGAGTGTGGATGTCCATTGCAGCCGTTTCCAAATCATTTTGTACATGGTTTAGTTCCAAGTTTCAATGGGCTATTTATGTACCGCTGCAAAAGCATCCTTAGGGGTTCAGAGGCGATTCCATATTCCTTCCCGTGGAGAACACACACTCAGGATCTATGGTACGAAAGTCACTCCTTTCAACAGTTCTTGGTAACATCCAGGCGTTAGCGATGACGTAACTTTCAACAACGATTACGTAATAAGGCATTTCTAAGTACCCATTTTACACTTTTCATCGCTTTCTAATCTTGCTGGATCACACACCGAACAATTTTCCAATGAAATAAACAATTCACTTCCTAAAACTGTGTAAAGACGAGAGGCTGGAATACGTGGCGAATTGGAGCAATACTAGCCTGCGACAGGGAGGGTGCAGCGGAGTAATGATAGTGAAGATAAGCCCAAGGCGGGAGGACGGGGGGAATGGTTAGGGGAAGAAATGGGAGACCTGATAATTCACGTTTTGGTTGATAAAGAGATAAGCAGACTGTGCCACTATACCACGATCTCATCCTACCATGATGGGGCTCGAAATTGCTAAAAAAAAAAAAAAAAAAAAAGCAACTATAAAATATCAATAGAAAATGATACACCACTACGTTAAATGGTCCCAGTAAACACACAACTATATAATTTAATTTTACGTGTCCATGCCTTACGAAATTAGTTTGAAAGATAATAAAAACATGAGCTTCTTATATAAAATTGATGAAAGGAGAGTAGTTGACAGGATTGAGAAGTAGTATGTATATGCATGAGACTTCACCGATGGGCAAAGAGCGTGTACAGTATCACAGAGATCTGTGACACAGCAGTTTTGCTTGACACACCACAATGAAGCAGCAGGATCTTTTTTTATGAATAATAAAAAAAATATATATATAAATCATCATGTAACTGATCTAAAACAAGGGGGCTCCCTTTTTTCACGAAATTATACATAAATAAAGTAATTTAGTAGACACTACAAATAAACATGTTTAGTATGTAAAATCAATACATACTGAGTTGTTACATAAGGATGAGGTGTGTGTGTGTGTGTGTGTGTGTGTGTGTGTGTGTGTGTGTGTGTGTGTGTGTGTGTGTGTGTGTGTGTGTGTGTGTGTCACCACGTAGCCTCGAATAGATTTTGTTAACATGCAAGTGACTCAATATTTAACAGATTTCACAACATGTCTTGTATCTGTATCATGAGGGCAAAATAGGTGGACTAAGCAACATCCAATTCGTCATTTTCTTAACAAATATGGTCAGAGCATTATTAAAGGAAAGACGGTCTTCATACACCCGCGAAGATATTGATGCCAAAATAATGATTGCGTTCAAGGATATAAGAACAGATTGAGTGAATCTGCATGTAGATTTCTTTCTTGAATCCAGACAAAATACACGACTCATCTTAATCCACATGTGGAACTGCAGATCGTAACCGGCAAGAAAACTAATTTTCCATTAATTATACCATAAACGTTACGTCAGGAGTCGAGTCGCCAGGGATAGTTTCTCACGACTATTCTATCCTGGATTTTCATAATTTTCCAAACAGCCGTGATGCTGCAAGAAAGGAGAACTACACTGGTAGCGACGACAAAGTTCATGAAGGTGAGAATCGCTACAGGACATCTAAACATGTAGCTTGAGAACATGCTATCAAAGAGGCGAGTCTTAAAGGAGACAAAATGAAAGACAGTAAGATTAAGAAGGAAAGAAAGAAGAGGTTGTTGTGGCTTCATTACGTGAGGAGATTTATGAGCAAAATTTTGTTATAGATGAAGGTTAACATCCAATTTTCACTTGTTTTTGCATATAAACAATATATTTCAACGTATGAGTAATGAGAGAGAGAGAGAGAGAGAGAGAGAGAGAGAGAGAGAGAGAGAGAGAGATGCAGTTACAGACGCTTCATTTATTAGGTACCAAATAAGGCAATGTTTCTTATCAACGGCCCTCACTGCCATTCTCTAGTATGACAGATATATATATATATATATATATATATATATATATATATATATATATATATATATATATATATATATATATATATATATATATATATATATATATATATATATATATATATAAAATATACAGACAAAAAATCCCTTTAGTTCCACTAGAAGTATGTCTTTCACGCTAAGTACTAAGAAGCAGATGCCATTGATCTATCTACACAAATAAAGGCAATAAAGTAAAAAAAGTAATGACAATTAGTATGCGACTTAAGAAATTCCAATGACAATAATTGTGGCTTGCACATATATGAATTGACGCACAAGGCACGGAAAACCAGTCTAGTTTCTGAACCACGAGATGTTCCACCCGCGAGCTCCCCAAGCCCTCGCTCTCGTCCCAGTGGTGGTGACTCTGCTGGTGGCCGAGACCCACAGCCACCCTACACAACATGTAGCTCAGCAAATCATCAAAAACGATTTCGGAGCGGCGCAATTAGGTTTATCTATAGTTATAAACCAAATGGCTTTGCTGAGAATACTCAACGAGTCTTCTATTCTCAGTACAACACGTGAGTTTTCTTTCACCATCTTTGTTTCGCAGTCCATGTAGAATGAGACACGCAGTGCAATACCATATTATTGTAATGTGAAGTACTCATATGCGTATATCACACTCAGGGACTTAAGCACTTGCAATCCATGACTCAGATTATCACACTGGTGACTCAGTGAACAATATCGAATAATAGAATAAATAGATCGGCAAGACTATGAAGAGAGTATGATAACAGAAACAAGTGTGTGTGTGTGTGTGTGTGTGTGTGTGTGTGTGTGTGTGTGTGTGTGTGTGTGTAATAATAATAATAATAATAATAATAATAATAATAATAATAATAATAATAATAATAATAATAATAATAATAATAATATACGGTTTATTAATTTGGCAGTGCAACAAAAAATTACACTGAAAATGTACAGGGGGCCATTAAAACAATGAAATGCTTAACCTAACTATTGATCTAACTTAACCAAGAATTTACTTATTGATTATTTATATATGGCTCGCACCATAGTGGGCACCGCGCTAAGGTGGTACCGGTCAGTGCCCGGTGCTCTTAAGGGCGCCACGCGATTCTGGTGTCGGGTGGCTTGGGCAGGGTGTGTGTGTGTGTGTGTGTGTGTGTAAGTCACCTCGGTCGTCTGCTGGTCACCCAGCCAGTCTTCCCCATTACGGAGCGAGCTCAGAGCTCATAGACCGATCTTCGGGTAGGACTGAGACCACAACAGACACTCCACACACCGGGAAAGTGAGGCCACAACCCCTCGAGTTACATCCCGTACCTATTTACTGCTAGGTGAACAGGGGTCACACATTAAGTGGCTTGCCCATATGCCTCGCCGCTTCCCGGGACTCGAACCCGGCCCTCTCGATTGTGAGTCGAGCGTGCTAACCACTACACTACGCGGTGTTTGAAAGAGAACCATTTTTTTTTTTTTTTGTGTGTGTGTGTGTGTGTGTGTGTGTGTGTGTGTGTGTGTGTGTGTGTAATTCACCTCGGTCGTCTGCTGGTCACACAGCCAGTCTTCCCCATTACGGAGCGAGCTCAGAGCCCATAGACCGATCTTCGGGTAGGACTGAGACCACATCAACACACAACACACACCGGGAAAGCGAGGCCACAACCCCTCGAGTTACATCCCGTACCTATTTACTGCTAGGTGAACAGGGGCCACACATTAAGAGGCTTGCCCATTTGCCTCGCCGCTTACCGTGTGTGTGTGTGTGTGTGTGTGTGTGTGTGTGTGTGTGTGTGTGTGTGTGTGCAAGCATCATTGATTGCGTTGTATGATTGTACATTTTTTCTTCTACTAATTCTTATAAGGGGACGTTCCTCTTTGTTTAAGTGTACTGACAGATTTAAGGAGTCCATCGATATTCTCTTTGCGTTTAGTGACAGAATGTTGTCCTTTGTTCTGCTGTCTGCGTGACCTCGAGACGTCTAGCGGACTGCACCGCACCATCTCCATTTGAGCGCCACTCAACTTAATTACCATTCGTGCTCACCTGGGCGTGGTCTGGTGCAAACAGAAAGACATCTCGAGGACACGTATGCAGCAAAGTATGCACTGCACCTCGTCACAACACAAAGATAATGTCGATGGACTTTTGAAATTTGTCAGCACAACTAACCGAAGAGGAACGTTCACTCACAAAACGAAAGAAATAAAAAATAAAAAAAGAATGAAACCAAATATACATTTCATTACGACTGGCATACAGAACGGTCTCCATACATACATACTTTATATATATATATATATATATATATATATATATATATATATATATATATATATATATATATATATATATATATATATATATATATATATATATATATATATATATATATATATATATATATATATATATATATATATATATATATATATATATATATATATATATATATATATAAGATGGATGCAAGGAAAAACACATTATGATTAGAAATATATTAGCTTCACGTTTAAATGTAATTGTTAACCTTGGTATCAACTTTGCCTTCACATCCTGAATACATCATTTCATTACAGCCACAAGCCGCAAGACCTACAGGGTGTACGAACACTTAGCTACGCAATCACAGGCCGTTCAGGCTTGCCAACAGCTGGGTGGTCGCCTTGCTCTTCCCACGGCAAGTTTTTTTTTTCCATTTACGTTCCCTATAGAAAGCCTAAAGTTCTAAATAGATGGCTAGTGTTGCAGTGAATAAGTAATGATTCTTTGCCATGCACTCACCTTTACTTCCTTAACCAAATGATCATAGGTAAATAATCTCTAACAGTTGACAAAACCAGAGACTCCCTGTCTATCACACGCATTCCTGCATTATGTCTCCCACCAACTACTGGATATGTACAAGTGTGGTACTCACTGCCCTCACTGCCTCTTCTTACCTTTCCTTACCGAAGTGCCTGTCACATGACGTCAGCTACCGTGGAACGCCATTCCTCTCTTCTCTCTTTTCTGACCAGTTTGTCACACTCCATCTCCTGTTTTTGTTTTCCATAAAAATCTCGCGTTAACTTCTCCCGTTGTCTTCCTGCGGCTCCTTCTTTGGCTTTTCCCCAGTAAGCAACCCGTTTCCATTCCTCAAGCTCTGAGTTTTTTTTTTTTCCGTAAGAACTGCAGCCTCCTACTCGGGATACTCATCAAAGCTGTCTTCTGGTCTACACGTCCAAATACTGCCCACTCTTGCATCTGAGGGAAAGTAAACTTAAGTTTTATTCAAGAGAGGGAAAAAGTGAATTGTAGACCTGACGGTTTCTTGCAGCTTCCCTTATTTTTATGTTTTTTTAAAGTTCTCTCGTGAATATATTAACTCCCTCTTAGTGTATTAGTGATTAATTTAGGATCACGATATTAAATATAAGAACAAAAAATTTGAATAAATATGACAATCAATATATATATATATTTTTTTATATGTTATGGCCTATAGCGCATCTAGGTATGCTTCAAGAGTATGTATGGGAAGCACTGCTCAGCTTCCAATACATACAGCTTTACCCATATTAGGGCCCATACCACCACCCAAGCGCATCTTTGGTGTAACCACTTAGAATCTGGGTATCATGATAACATGTAGGTAACTTTAAACCACTCGAAAAGGCGAAGTATCAAGGCTCTACGAAGTGGGATTCGAAGCTACGCGTGGACATCTGCCCTATCCCACGCTCACCACTATGCCACCGCCTCCCTAATTCTTAAAAATTCGAATCACATTTCAAATGTAAGAGATCTAATTAGAGAAATGACATTATGATATTTTGTTGCTGTGATTTGCCATTTCTTATTACTAAAGTGGTACACAACATGTAAATATCTTACTCTTATCACTATTGTCAATATCTAAGATGGATACTTCACATGTTCTCTCTCGCTAAATCACTTGAGCGTTCTATGTTCTTCCCAAATTTTCAATATCAACCAGCTACTAACTTTACACAGGTGCCTTATCTGTCCATATATGGAGTCTATTTTACATACATGTGAATTATTCTACTTTCAGTGTTCTTTTAAACAAAGTAAAACCAAATGCATCTCCTCTTAAGTTTTTTTTTTTCCGTAACTGATTATTTGGTATCTTGTAACACTAATTTCAATTTAACTGCTACTTTGATTTTGTAGCAACCCTCCACAAAAAAATTCACAAGGTATTTTCAATCTTTTATCTCTTTAATCGGTAAACTCTGGAAATCTCTACCTGTTTTGTATCTTCTCCAACCTATAACTCCTTTTCTTTCAATAGACTGGTTTCAACACACTTTTCCTAGAAATTTTGGTAATAGTACTGTGCTCTTCAATAATTGGTAGCTTCAGTGCTCTTTTTATTCCTTGACCGGAACTCCTATAAAAATGGAATTTCTCAACAGAATGAAGCAGAAGAGAAGGAAGTGACTAAGCTCATCGGTATCACCTTTGACACGACCATATTTAGTGTGTACTGGATCAGTGTATCAGATGAGCAAGCGGAAGGAAACATGATTGATATTGTGACGGGTATGTACACACACACACACACACACACACACACACACACACACACATTACTTGCTATAACATAAGTATTATTAGGCACACACTTTTATTACTTTTAATGTTGCAGCTTCTGATGGCCATCGTTTTCAGGATTCTACTACTAATGAGGTTCTAGAAGATTGTTTGGGGTAGAGTTCGTTGTGGCTATATCCAAGTCTGATGTGTTAGTTTAAAACAATATTGAAGAGGGTATGTTGTTGATTAAAATGATGATGATGATGATGATGATGATGACGTTAATGATGACGACGAAGACGGCGACAACGGCGACGATGATGGTGATTGTGGTGGTGGTGGTGGTAGTAAGGATGAAATACTAAGGTATAAATAATTACTAAAAAATACAAATTTTCCTTGTTTATACCTTACACAGTCAGAATTTTTACAGGTCAACATTTGAGCTACACCAACTTTGAACCTGGTCAGCCCGATGATGCTGGTGGTGGAGAAGACTGCGTGCACAAATCTGCTAACTTTCGTGGGTGGAATGACCACCAATGCACACACAAGGGAGATGGTTACGTGTGTGAGTTTATGGACGTGTAAGATCAACAAAATAAAGTTAATTTGAATGTCTAGCTCTTATTTATTTTCTTAATTTTACTTTTTCTTTGAGAGAGAGAGAGAGAGAGAGAGAGAGAGAGAGAGAGAGAGAGAGAGAGAGAGAGAGAGAGAGAGAGAGAGAGAGAGTACTTGAGCTGTAACTTTGACAGGCCCTTACTTTCTCTAGTAGGAAAGCTAATGCTATACAGTACATATATATATATATATATATATATATATATATATATATATATATATATATATATATATATATATATATTAGGATGAAAATCAGTATGCAAAATAAGAAAGGTGACAATGGAAGCACTCGTGGCCTACAGATATATGAATAGAAGCACAAAACAGTGAAAAGCACGAAACAAGCCATCCATTTCCTGAAACCCAAGATGTTCAACCCGAACTCCACATCTCTCATCGCCGTGATGGTAGTGGTGGTGGTTCTACTGGTGGTGAGAGCCACGGCTTTCCTACGCTACATGCCACCCAGCCAGCAACGACTTCAGAATCACGTAATTAGGTCTATCTATAGTTAAAACCCAAATGGCTTTACCGACGATACTTAACGAGTCTTCTACTCTCAGTACAATAATTTTTTTTTTTATAATCGGTGTAGAATCAAACACACACTTAAACAATATGTTATAAGTAGCATGTAGTAATACGCAAAGAGGAAAACAATAAAATAATTGAAAGTACTTAAATATTTCTTGTACAACTATGGGCAAAACGACTACACGTAGGCATTGAGTGAGTGAATGATAAGAATTATTGTATTATAAAAACGGGATATCTCATGCCATGTTGTACTTCATCCCAGTGCCTGAGCGGTAAAGAGATTTTGGAGCAACAATACTAAGCAGAGAAAATTCTTTTTTTCTTTGTTTTTTTTACGTA
>NC_059269.1:7233628-7306128 GCF_017591435.1 Portunus trituberculatus | reverse complement strand
GGTGCACAGAGCGGGAGACCTTTGGGACTGCCACTGTTATACTGTGGCAAGAGCACAGGTGTGTGGCAGAGACGCTCGACATGGGTAGCACCGGCACACCCTGGGTGCGGTAGAGGTGAATGTTGTGTTGGCGGTGGTGAACACGGGTGATGCGCGGTTAAGGGCACAGAAGGGTTAGGACAGTAGCCATAGGAAGGTGCCTCCCCGTCACAACCTATCCTACAGGTACTCGGGTGTGTGTGTGTGTGTGTGTGTGTGTGTGTGTGTCTCTCTCTCTCTCTCTCTCTCTCTCTCTCTCTCTAATACCAACCAGTAGTGAAAGTGGCACATCACAACACAAATCCTAAACACTCACCACCACTCTTTCTCCCTCCCTTACACAACCACTAACCATGCCAATCCACACACCAATACGTCTCAAGGATGTCAGTGCTACTTCTAACCATTATCAAGCCCAAACAATCTTTCAACAACCCATGCTAACCATCAACTCCTGCCAACACCTGCCAACATTATACTGAAAGCTTTGCAGATCACAGCATACCGCGGGAAGGAGGGGGCAGCTCCCTTCTGACTCACTGATACTCAATATAAGTAGATAAAGACGGGTGGAGACGTGTTTAACCCCTTGAATACCATAACGCGTTTCCACATTCATTTTTCTTACTTTTTCATGGCTTTATACAGCTTCAGAAACTTATGTTGGGGAATAAAATAGTGAAGACTGTAGCCGTTAATCTTCTGACCACCCACAGACCCTTCCTAATGTCAATAAAAAGTTCTAATTTTACACAAACTGAAGGTAAAAATGTATCCTAGTATTGAAGGAGCTAAAACACACACACACACACACACACACACACACACACACACACACACACACACACACACACACACACACACATTGCATCACCATCTCAACAATGGAAGATAACACACACACACACACACACACACACACACACACACACACACTATGGTGTGTGTATGCGTGTGTGTCCGTGTCTACGAGCTCTGGCTCTGCACTTGGGAAAGCTGGCTGGGTGACCAGCAGACGACCGAGGTGAGGTGAATTACAAACACACACACACACACACACACACACACACACGCGCGCGCGCGCGCGCGCGCTTGCACCGTGCATGAGGGAGCCAGGTCTAGGTCTTGGTCCAGCCAGTGGGCGCGGCCCGTTAATGACGTCACACATATACGTTCCGTAAATCATTTTGAAAATGCCGATTCACATAAAGGCAGTTGGATACGAATGCTCCATAAATGCTGACTTGTCATCAATCAAAAGTAATTCCTAAAAAAAAATATTATTGCCTGGTTAACTAATAATTAAAAAAAAAAATCATAAAACACCGTAAATAAAAGTATTATAATATTGACAAGCTTAAACACAATTCTAACGCCCATCAATATTAATCAAAACGATCGGAAACACTTATTTTAAAATATGAACTACTTTCAGAACACATTAAAACTTCACAGCACGCTGAAATAAGTAATAATTCCTTTGTATACACAACTTTCACACACTTCAACGGCACTATAAGTCACTCTATAAAAGTCCACACATTTAGCTTATCAAAAGCGAAACACGCTCTAAGCATAATAAATTATTTGGAATTTTTTTTCAAGCATTTACTGGACAGAATGACATAAAAGAATATATTTTGAGAGCTATCTCAATGTCAAACGATTTATGAAATGCCATGGGTTTTAAGGGTTTTAATGGTTCTAGTGACAGATTAACAGCATTTCAGCATTATTGACAAGATAAAAACTCTTTCAAAGGTTCTATTTTAAGGTAACAATGGTTTTTAAGTGGCGTTTTTTTATAAATCTAATTACATATAGAACAACATTTATGGATTATGGAGAAAAGAAACATTTTTAATGGCCACTAGTTGAAATGACGCGAGTTTTTAATGGTGCCTTTTTTTATGGTTCTATTGATTAACGTAAAATTCTCAGTATCTACTTGAAAAAAAAGAAAGAGCAGGCTGATATGCTCTTACCGTACATGCGGAAGTGTGCGAGGCGGAGGTAATACGGGCGAGAGGTTTCAAATATTCAGTATTTTATTTATTAAAATTAATAATGATGTGCTACACAATCACAATAACAACTGATGACTGTGCTTGTCTTGCGTGGATATAAGTCCCATACACACCCATATAAAAGCGTGAGCAAAGATAACACACGCATCGCCACAGTGGCGGCCGGTGATCCATTAGGTGATTCCTACACACGTGCGCACGCACACCACATGTCACCTTATAATATCTCCTACCCCTTGCTTAGTCATGTTTCCACATTCATCTCACGTCCTCCTCAGCACCTTACCACACATCACACGCTCAGCACTCCTCAGGACTCCCTCGTACCTCCCACCACCACCACTAACTGACTGATGGACTTCTCCCCCAAACAGGATGATGGCATATCATGACAACACATGAACAGCAGTACTCCCACATCTCACACCACCTCACGGCCGCCACGGACATGAACTCCCATGACGACCGCCGCCGCCGCTGTCTCCGTCACCATTGCTGCAATCACTGCCGGCACCACCACGACCACCACACTGATATTTCAGCACCAGTACTACCACCAGAACAACCATCACCACCACTTCCACCAGCGTGCTTCACCTCAGAAGCCTCCGGCCTCGCTCAGCGTCCACGCACTCATACACACCGGTGATGCCAACACAACAGCAGTAGGAAAGCTTGCATCTCTGGATCCCACCACACCCCAAGCTGGCTATCACCACAGTGAGCTCCTCACACACACACACACACACACACACACACACACACACACACACACGCGTAAAATAGTGGTTAACACACTCGCCTCACAACCTAGAAGGCCCGGGTTCGAGTACCAGGCGCGGCGAGGCAAATGAGAAAGCCTCTTAAATGTGTAGCCCCTGTCCACCTAGCACAGCGTTTCCCAACCTGGGGTGCACCCTTGGGGGTGCTGAAATTAATTATAAGGGGTGCTGGGAAGTGATGCACACACTTCACTTTCTTTTATCCTTCTAAGAACAAGATATTAGTTAGGGGTGCTGGACTGCTTAGACATGACAACATGGAGTGCTATGGTCGGTTGGGAAACGCTGACCTAGCAGCAAGTAGGTACGGGATGTAATTCGAGGGGTTGTGGCCTCGCTCTCTGTGTGTAGAGTGTGGTGTGGTCTCAGTCTTACCCTAAGATCGGTCTATGAGCTCTGAGCTCGCTCCGTAATGCGAAGGCTGGTTGGGTGAGCAGCAGGCGACCGTGAATAGACACACACACACACACACACACACACACACACACACAGAACGGGTGGAGGAAGCGTTGCAGGAGAAAAAAAAATTGTGATTTTATTTCACATATTTGCAAAACAAATTAGCACATAATTTTAGTGAAAACTTTGTCCTTTAAACCTGTATGGTTTCTTATGGACGATGCGCATTACTGGTTAGCCAGCACAGTCATGATCTGTTTTTAAACTATTATGAAACATGTTTCAATATTAATCATTATGTACCATACTCATCACGGTAAGAATAATGATACTTGTAATAGAGATAATGATAAACTAACAACAAAAAGGAGTAATGACAATAATATTCACAAGAAAATGTCAATAATAATACAATATTACAATCAATAACAATAATAAATCAACAGTCAGTTGTAATAAATAATAACAGACATGGGTCATTATTGACGATGTTCTTAATGAAGTGAAAAACTGGTATAGTAGTAGTTAGATAGTAGCAGTTGTAGCAGCCGCGGCCACAGCTACAACCCTCACCAGCGCTCCATGGGCCGCTGGCTGGCTGGCTGGCTGCCTGTGATATCCATTCCAACCTTTAATCTTCCATCACAATACTGTGCTGTATTATATGTATGTATGTATGCAGTATGTTTACTATACGCACATACATACTGTACTCTATGCATTATCAATAATAGTAAATACTCCATAATGCGAATTCATATGCCTATATACAATACATGTCAATTATTAATCACCATGTATACAATAATTGACCATAAATGACTAAAGGTTAATATAATGAGCAGTAGTACTTAACATCAGTTGCTACCATCCTAACCACAGCCTTGAGCAAGTATAAGGAGCAAGCTCAAGATAACCAAGGTCACAGACGCACACCTATTCAACAACGTCTACCTGGTGAACATCATGTTAATTCTTAATAATCACTTAACACATCATTTCGTAAGGTTGTCTTTCATCTAGACATGCAAACAACCAACCACCTGCTCACCTTATCTCATCTGACAAGCTTAACTACTATTAACTTACCTGCATTCTAATGATCACATCTATAGCTTGTTAACCACCGCCATTACCTAGCAAATATTGTGCTAATCACATCTGCTCAACCTAATCATCTCACCTAGTTAACGACCTGGTTAGTCATATCACCTCACCTGACTTCATCACATTACTTCACTTTAAAAACACTCTTAAAAACCCATACAACTAAAGGCTTTATAAAGAACATTTCTCATGTGACTAATGCAGAAATCTTGTCAATCTGTCACTGGATCCATAAAAACACCCTTGATAACCCTTACAACTTCAACTAGATAATTTTAAACCTATTACTATTCCAGTCACATCTGCCTAACCTAATTACTTAATGACCTAACCAACCTCATCACTCACAATCCCACGAGGTACACATTATTTAACTACACCCACAAAAATCAATAAGCATTCTTTTCATTAGCAAACTCTTACCTTCACTCCTGCAGTATTCCACCACCGCCACAGCTCAACATCTCTCTATCAGGCATGGTGGAAGGCACCACACGTGCAGGATACACTGGTCTTGACTGGGAGAAGATTCGAGACAATGAATCATATTGTGAAACACTTCGACAGTAGCAGACACGATTAGTAAAGTTTTCAAGGCTGTTTATTCTTTTCACAGCGCAGAAGTCGACACTACTATAGAATAGACATACTGTCACTTCTCAGTGGTGCGGTTTGAGGGATGCCAGCAGTCACCAGACCTTAACCCAGATATAATCCTATCCATCCAACGAAAGAACTCTCCCTTAACTCCTCTCTCTATTGATATTTTATTTACAGCATCGTGATGATATTCTGTAGCCCGACAAAGGAGAGCAAAAACAATATCTCCGTTTCACTATTAGGGCCCCCTTTTTTTTTTTTTTTTTTTTTTTTTTTGTGTGTGTGTGTGTGTGTGTGTGTGTGTGTATTTTTACTTAGTTGTATTTACTATTTACCTACTTGTGTTTTACAGGAAAAAAGCTATGCTCGTGCTGTCCTGTCTCCATATCTATAGTTGTACCCAGTTTAGCCCTAAAGTCATGAGTATTTCTTGCTTGAAACACTGTTTCATCCAAATTGTTTCATATTTCTATGCTTCTGTTTGGAAAACTATATTTCTTGGTGTCTCTTTTACACGCGGTCTTTTTCAATATCATACCGTGTCCCCTTGTATTTCTTGAGTCCCACACCAAATCTATTTTATCGACTTAGTCCATTCCCTTCCATGCCCTTTATATAATAATTAGGTTCCGTCTTTCTTTCCTCAGTTGCAGTGTTGGAAGTTTTATTCTTTTTAATCTGTCCTCATGAAAGGTAGGTTCACATGTACCAATTTGCGACTTATATTTTACGTAAGTAAAGTTTCCCTTCTAATCGGAAAGTGTCACACGTAGCACCTGGAAAGTATCGACTAGTTGGTGCCTTGGCGGGAAGTGAATGTAAACAAACAGCTACCCGCCAAGATGTCTTCCTCCAGTGACGATGCTGAAGCTGTGGTTGTTTTTCTTTTGGCGTACCGGAAGAGTCAACAGAAAAGAAAATGCCTGTGGATACGTCCCTGGCTAAGTAGAAGGAAAGAAAGGTATGTCTACCACACTCTAAATTAGCCTACATTTATCATAAAAAAATTGTTATCTTAAGAAGATTATGCAATATTGCGATCAAATTAAATCCTGACAAGTCTTCAATCCTCGACTCGGACAACACCCTGCATTGATGGAAACAGTTTTTGTAAAGTGGCAGCTATTTCGCTGAACGACGCAAGCTTTTATTTACTGTATAATTCATTTCTAGGGTCCTAGATGTGTTCTTTTTCCCTCACCAGCTCAAACTTCTTCTCTATATCTGGAGACCACACTTTCAAAGCTTACTTCGTGACGTCATGACATAGATTAAGTCGCAAATCGACTCGCAAGACCAAGACCAACATGTTGATCTTGTTTTGCGACTGCTTTCTGCAGTCGCTAGGCACCGATTGTGAATTTTAACTCAAGGTACGTAAAATATCAGTAGCAAATTGGCACGTGTGAACCCGCCTTTAAGTTAAGGCTCTCAAATTTGGAACCATTTTGGTTGCAGCTCGTTGAATCCTTTCTATCTTCCTTATATCTTTTTTATTATATAGTGACCATATAAGTGCAGCATATTCTACTCTAGGTCGAATCATGTAGTATTCTGTAAGTTTTTCATCATCGCTTCATCTATGTAGGCAAATGCCCTTTTAATTTTTCTTAGTAACTCATATGTTTCCCCAACTATATTGTTTACCTGTTTTCCAGTGCCAAATTGTCTTTTTTTTTTTTTAAATATCCAGGTCTTTTTCTTTTTGTTTTCTGAATTTTTATTCCTCCATGTTGGTATTGTTTTACGACTGCTTTCTCCAGTCGCTTGGCTTCGATATTGAGTCGGAAACTCTACCTACGTAAAATTTCAGTCGAAAATTGGCACGTGTGAACCCGCCTTCAAAGAAGAAAAAGAAACCAAGACCAAGACTCAGTAAGGATAGCCAGAAGATCACGAGCAGAAAGTCCTTGACAGAAGCCATACTGGCAATCAGATAGAAAATTGTGAAGTGACAGGATAGATTAAAAAAAAAAAAATGATAAGCAAGAGATTAGAGCTATAGATTGGTAGTTTGAGGAATTGGAATGGTCAATCTTTTTAGGAACAGGCTGAATGTAGGCAGGCAAACTTCCAGCAAGAAGGAAATATAGAAGCTGATAGACAGAGTTAGAAGATTTTGGACAAGCAAGGTGCAAACATGGAGGCACCATTTTTGAGAACAATAGGAGGGACCCAATCAGGTCCACAAGCCTTCCAATGGTTTAGACCAACTTGAGTTTTGAAAACATCATTGCAAAGAAATGTGATTGAAGGCATGAAATAGTCAGAGGGAAGAGAAGAGAAAGTGATAAGCTCAGAGTCATCCAAGGTAGAGTTATTAGCAAAGATTTGAGAGAAGAGTTCAGCTTTAAAGGCAGATGAGATGACTGATGAAATAAAGGAAGGAAAGATGAAAAGGTAAAGTCATTGGAGATGTTTTTTGGCCAGATCATAGAACTGTCGAGAGGAGTTGGATTTCAAGAGATTTTGGCATTTTCTAGTAATAAAGGAGTGTTTGGCAAGCTGGAGAACAGACCTGGCATGATTCTGGGCAGAAACATAAAGTGCATGAGATTCAGGGGATGGGAGGCTCAAGTAACTTTTGTGTGCAACCACTCTATCATGGTAGTGGGAGAACAGGCTGTGTTAAACCAAAGTTTGGAAGGTTTAGGTTAAGAGAAAGAGTGAGGAATGTATGGCTCTATGCCAGACACTATCTCTTTTGTTATGTACTTAGCACACAAAGTTGGGTCTCTGACATGAAAGCAGTAGTCATTTTAAGAAAAATCAGCATAATACCTCCTCAGTTCCCCCAAATGATAGAGGCATGCCTGATGCATCTCTGCTTTTGGTAATCCTTAGGAGGGATTGAATAAATAGGACAAGGTACAGATATGAGATTGTGATTGGAAGAGTCCAATGGAGAAGATTAAGTAACAGCATAAGCAGGAGGATCAGTAGTAAGAAAAGATCAAGAATGTTAGGCATATCTCCAAGATGGTCAGGAATATGAGTAGGCTGTTGCACCAGTTACTCTAGGTCAGTGTTCTGTGGAACCCCAAGGTTTCATGAAGACCTATCAAGGGTTCCATGGCAAAATCTATATAAATTTGACAAAACCTTACTTTTATTAATTGATATGAACAGGAATAGATAAGATTAAATATGCAAGGGATGAAATCATATGCATTTTAGTAGAGAGAGAGAGAGAGAGAGAGAGAGAGAGAGAGAGAGAGAGATAATGAGTGACCATGTAAAGTCCACCTCCATTTAGCACCTGTAGTTACATGTGGGAGGCTTTACCTATATTGGATGAAGGGGTTGTAGGGGGTTCTGCTAAATAGCAGAAGTGGGAAATAGTTCCATAAGTTTGAAAAGTTTGAGAACCACTGCTTTAATGATAAAGGACAGCAAATTGAAGGCTAGTTCACCAGCATGGTCATTGAAAGGAGAGGAAAGCCAAAATTGGTGGTGAATGGCAATGGCAACTTTACAAGGTGTGTGTTTTATCAACAAGATTTTGTCAGAATTAACCGAAATACAATAATATTAATATAATAATGGCTGTTTCACATGATGCTGGATTCTAGGAAACACCTTCAGGTGTCAGTAAAGGTATGAGATTAAGGTATTTATTTATCATTTATTTATTTATTTTTTTTTTACTTGTGTTTATAGTGTTGTCATTTATCTTGATATTCAAGGGCATGGTGTTTTATGGCTTTCACATCTCTATGTCTCCTATGACAGTGGAGCATGTAGGAATTAGATATGTACATTTTACACAAGTTTTCATGTGTAGGTTTATTAGCTTTTTGTTGCTTCCATTGTGTTCTGTTTTGATAAATTCTCTAGTCATGCCTCTCTCTACCTCATTCTTTTCTGTATCTTTTCCTGTTATGTCTGTGTTACTACTCTTTAGGTTTCTTATCACCCTTTCCCTTAGAAAAGACAGAAAGCTCAAATTAATTTCATTAACTATAACATATTAGGTTGCTTTGTGTAGCACCCTTCACACTCTCATTTCTATATTAACTTCTGTTGCTTCAGTACCACCTCTTAATCTACTAAAACAAAACAGTTTCTGGCACAAATCTACAAAGTGGGCATGGCAAGGCCTTTTTCTCAATGAGACGACTAGCCAAAAATGTCTCCAACAGTGCACTTTTTTTCATCTCTCATGTTCTTTCCTTCATGGATTTCATTCTAATGGTACCATTTTCATCTCCTTTATTTGTAATGCTGAACATACTTAAGATATCCATGTGATGATATTTTAAGGCTTGTCCTTCTCTTCCACTTCACTTCTCCATACTGGATGATTTGAAGGTGGTTCGTGACTTTCACTAATCCTCATTAGGCTTATGTTCCTGATGGAATCCCACACAGTTTTCTGGCTGTTTGTTCACAATAGTTATACCTTCTAATTAACTGTGGTGTTCCACATGGCTATGTTCAACCATCTACCTTAGGAATAAATGATATTTTCAGTCAGATTTGTTCTCACACAAGTCTGTATTAGGTTTATTTTATTGAAAATAAGTCATTATTATAAACTTACAAAGAACAACTCAAGCAGGTAAGGCATGTAAGTAGAAGGAACTTGATTATTCAGAATATTTCAGTGTGACCTGCACAGTAAGACTTAACATGTTACATAGCTGTCAACCCCAGAAATCCCAGCAGTAGGGGTCCATGGGGCACAGTCCCTGGTCAAATTGAGGGCAATGCCCTGGTGGGGTGTAGGGGAGGACAAAGCACCCCTATACCTTCTCAACAATAACAACAAAGCATGAGACTGATTTATGAATAACAATTGCTGGTTGGCTATAGTCAACCAATTAGGCTTACAAATTGAAGAAAAGTGGACATTTTATAATCTGGAAAATTTGGTTCTACAATTTCTTTTAGAAAATATCATATTAAAAAGAATATCTGGGAAATATTTGTAAAAATAAGGGAGTTTTTAGAGACAATGCGTGTTTTTACCTAGTTGCATATTACAAGGTTTGAGTGGGGCTCATAGTGACTTGTCTCCATATCTATCTAATTTTACCCAACTTTTCCTTAAAGTTGTACACACTTTCTGATGTTACAATCTCTTCACTCAACGCATTCCAGATATCCACATCCTATGCAGAAAACTGAACATTTTAATGTCCTTCAAACACGAACTTTTCATGATCTTGGAGTGTCTTCTTGTTTGTTTATCTTCATCCTCTGTCAATAACACTATGTCTTGTCTATCTATCTTTTCCATATCGTTTACTAAATTGATCATTATTAGATCTCTTCATTCCCATCTATCCTTCAAAGTTGGTACTAATTCCATTTTCTTCAGTCTTTGTTCATAGGGAAGATCCTTTATTTCTGACACCATCTTTGTAACAGTCCTTTGGATTCTTTCTAGTTTTCCCACGTCTTTCTGCTTGTATGGTGACACCACACCACTGCTACATATTCTAGTCTTGGTCTTATCATAGTGGTTATGATCTTTTTCATCATACTATTATCCATGTAATTCATATCCATATTATTCATGTAATTGATGTAAATGGTAGCTAACTGATATTTGTTAGTGTCTTGTATGTTGAAGCAAATAACCCATTTGTGTGTCTTTCTGGACTCAGGGTGTATTGTATTATCACTCCAGGTCTTTCTCTTCTCTCCTTTTCATTATAATTGGAATTGAGATGGGGGTAAAATACATGAAAGTTGATGAGTATGATGTTAGAGGAAATATTGAAAATAGTGAAGGTTTTCTAAGCCCTTTTTTCTTTTCTTTTTTTCCTAAGCCTTTAGTGTACATAGTTAATTATTTAGGAGGCAAAGCCTTTGAAACCTCTGTCTCCCAAACAATTATCATATCTTACAATAATTTTTGCTTATTGTCAGAAAGTTGATGAAAGTGGGTGATCACTGTTTGGATGTTACTGAATGACTTCCTTACATAATGAATCAAGTTTATTATAAGAGTTCGCTAAAATAATCTTTTAATAGAGCAAATATCAAGATATAAATCATTTGGTAATTTCCACAAATAACTTTATTAGAGCTTTATGGTAAAGATGAAGGTGTGGATCAGGTAGCATTGGTGCAAGATTAGTTTGCAATTGAAAATCTGCAATTTGCCACACTAGTACATAACAGATTATTTTGTAACTACATGTTTGATATTCAAAGGTCACATTAATAAAATAAGTATTGACTTTAAATGTTTTATTAAAAATTGAGACATTATCACTGTAGATTGGATAATGTTTTGCACTCTAGGAGTATACTTATTCAGCCATCTTAATAAATATAATATTAAGACTTTCCAGATAAAATTTACATAAAATAATCATTATATACAGTCAACACATAATAAATAAATTTCAAGAGCTTCCACTATGACATTTGGGCAGACATGTTTCCATTCTGAGACACAGCATTCTCAATGACTTACTTCAAACTGAGAAAGTTCAACTGTTACCTGAACAGGCAGTCCTACAAACATGTTACAGTTAGTCAGTAGCCAATTTCTCAGGATATAGAGAGAGCATATTTTTATTTAGAACATTCTGTACATCTGAAACTTTGCAAAATCTTTTGAGTGTTTCTGAAGGGTATGGAGAAAATTGGTGAATTGGTTTATATAATATGTTGATAACGTTTATGCATTAAGTTGAAAATGTGGTATGTGAAGTATAAGAGGAGAAAACATTAACTATATTTTCAACATACCAACATCAACACCAAAATATATAGCTGTACAAAAACATCTCAATCATAATTCAGAAACACATCCAAAGATTATTTATTGAGGCCATTTGACACTGACTTGCCTGAGGCAGGTTTGAGATTGGCTTTCTACACAATTGACTTTCAGATACATGAAAACTTCTCATTGTATATATCAATTTTTTTTTTTTTTTTTTTATGGCAAAAAGGTATGTACTATAGAAACATACTTTCCCATTTTGGTAAAATTAGTAAAAATACACTCAAACATGACTCAGGTACATCAAACCCTACAAAGTAATGTTTTAACATTCAGCATAAGGTTACAAAAGCATGACAGGTTCAGCATTAACTGTTATTGTGAGCTACCAAACACACGACACAAGACTGGACTTCACTTTGTTTCCTCTTCAAGAAGAATGTTCTTGTATAACTTCAGGTAGGGAAACCTTTACTTCTTGATACACTCTACACTGCCACTATACAAGTTTTAAACCATTTATTACTCATACTATTCCAATGCATTCATTATCATGGGAAGATTGACCTTATATGAGATCATTCTGACTTAATATAATGTATTAAAAATCCTTAAAAATAATTCATCCATTTTTTTCACATTAACTCAAGTAAAATTTTTACAACTGGTTTGTGGATATATGTAATACACACACACACACACACACACACACATATATATATATATATATATATATATATATATATATATATATATATATATATATATATATATATATATATATATATATATATATATATATATATATATAATGGTGTCCAATTGCATACAACTGTTATGAACTGAAACCTGTCAGAATAATAAAAATGATAATGATATTAATAATAATAATAATAATAATAATAATAATAATAATAATGATGAAAATATATAAAATACATAATTGAGCAAAAAATTGATAAGTAATATGCAATTTTCCAGACAGCTATTGAGCAGGTGTGGAAATTAGTTAGGTGATAAAAAGGCCATATCAAAGGCAACTACTGTGTTCAGCTGCCCTCACAAATGTCTTGATGCAAGATTAAGTATTCTCCTGAAGGTTACTCAGGGTATTCTTTTATCAGCTAATTATTAAAAAAAAAAAAAAAACTTTTAATATTGAAATTCATTATTCCATAGGTAGAAAAAAAAAAAAAAAAAAAAAAAATTATCTGACACAAAATGCCAGGAAGCACCGGGTAGACTGTATGACCAAACCCATGAAGTCATTTATCCAGTAACTGATACTCTTCAAGGTTTTACAGCTATTTTGACATTTGTGCATTGATCATGTAAATCAATTATATTAGTACCTTAAAAATAATCTTTTAGAAATAAAGTACCAAACTGGTCTTGTACGGAGTTAAGGTCATCTGTTGCTGGATAATGAGGGTGTTGGTATGTATGCACTTTGAGCAAGGTTAAGTGATGGGTTATGAAGGTGTGTCCTATGCTTGGAAGCTTTTAAGTAGATATAGTGTAAGGAGTAATTTTTTAGGTTGCTCTTTGTGCTCCACCCCTTCCCAGAAGTTTAAAAATAATGCTGCAAACATGCTTTCCAGTAGTTTTAGGAAGAAAAGAATAGAAAAAAAAAAAATAAATAAATAAAAAATAAAACTAGAATAAAGAAAAAATGCCTTGACCCTAGATGAAAGCTTCTTTTTCAAAATTACTGATGTAAAACTGAAATTTGGAATTACAATAGCTAAAATTTTAATTACACTTTAAATATATCTATATATTGTATATATGTCAAACAGTGGTAGGCAAAAATCTACATCAATGATGGTGGGATGAGAAAGGGAACATCTAGTGTTAGGCCACAGTAAATTATAAGCTGTACAACACTAATGATGTATATTCATTGGAATTTACCTGCAATTCTTTGTACCTCAAGATTTCACTGAAATAATAGCACTGTTGAAAACTGCTGTGTTTTATATATATATATATATATATATATATATATATATATATATATATATATATATATATATATATATATATATATATATATATATATATATATATATCAATGACAAAATATATGACAGCACTAAAAAGATGCACATAGGATGCAGACCTGGATAATAAATGTGTCCAATCATGGGTCAAGATTCATTTTCTTGTCTATACCAAACTCCCTGGACCCAGTTCTAACTTCACTTTCCTATTGGAGGATGGGAGAAAACACAACAAACATATTTTGATTATTGCACAGGATCACGTAATTAATTCGTAGCAAAACAATCTTTGACTTGAATAAAAGAAAAAGAAGAAGGAAGGAAGGTGGTGGTAGATTTCTAATTCTCAATAATAGTTACATAAGGAAACCCTATCAGATTAGGATAATATTTTACAAAGAAATTACCACCAATAATTCCTGTAAACATTTCTCTGGTAATAAAATGGGGATTTTTCTACTTGCAAGTAGTGAATATGCTTAGCTGCTCCAATAATAATCCTTAAAGCAACATTTAAGTATTACTAACCCCTCAGTCATTTTGATGTATCCATTTGCATTTAATGCTAAATGTTAAATCTTAAAATAATTTAAGTTTTACATCTCTTAAGATGACAGTTTTTGCATCTGATGGAGTCAAACTATGCTAGAGTGTTTCCCACAAATGAAACAAAATAATTAAGATTAGTTTTAGAATTTCTACATCTGGGTCATATCACAGCCAATCACACCTGCTGATGCTTCTCTCCACAGTCTGTGGGAGCTCCAGCCTCCTGCACTATAAAATTGCTGCCTTCCATTCAATATCCAGCGATAACCTCAGACAACAAAAGCAGTTACAAGAGTCTTGATCATTTTCTGAAATAATTGATTTGCTGCCTTTTTATCTTGTGGTACATACTGGCAATACAGTATCATACTTATGAAGCATAGCTGAAAACCAGCCTAACTGCTATTATATAGCAAGGAGCTTTTTTTTTTTTTTAACTGGGCCCTGCACACAATACAAAACTTTCTGAGGAAGTCTGAAGTCTGATGAGCACTTTCAAGATCACAGTTCTCCACACATGAGGATGGTGCTACACTGCACACCTTCATTCTGAAATTAAGCAAACTTATGTATTTCAAGTTTCATCATATGTTAATTATTTAACAAATGCTTTTCAAAACTGGATCTTTCAATAGTACATCCAAGCCTCAGAGTGACCTGTTACATCAACTGTTCATAGCCCTATGTCATCACTACTAAATTGGTCTATTGTCATACTCTTGATTCCAGAATTGACACACCAAACAGACACTGGGTATACAATATGTGTAATGATAAGGTAGAATACTAATAATAGTTGCCCTGTACATACTGAACTCCTACTTGTAACATGCAAACATACATGTGAGCATCTTATGAGCATCATGTTAGTACCAGGAAGAAAATACCTGGGTATGTATGAACCTGAAAGTTTTTATCATCATACAATGTGCTGCTTTTCCTTGGTTCTAAACAGGACACAAGAAGTCTTTCCCTCTATCCTAATGAAAGAGTTATTTACTGAAGCTGGCAGTGAATTACTATTGTACAGTGTAATCATGTAGATTTATAATTAGAAACTGGCATTTACTTTATTTCAATGTGGCACTAGGTTATATAGTTTGAAATAACAAATATTTAAAAATATTTCAGTGGCTCTTATTTCATGACTCACCAAACTAGTATGCAGTTATTACTTGAGGTGAACATGCAAACTAATTTTTGAGTACACACATGAAATTCCTTTTTAGAAACATATACTTTACAAAACTTGATGTATATAATATGTTTGAAAGGAAAATTTCACACAAAATTGATTATTACAAAATATCCCAATACTTAATCTGTCACTTGCTTTCTAATATATATATTTCACAAAGACTCACCAGTACTGTTGCTAATGATATTCAGCTATAAAATCAGTCATTTAGGTAGCAGGTGTATGGAACTTTAACAAAACCACAAAGTACCATACATAAAGCCAGCGAAGTTTATTACAAAATTTCTGTGATAGTAAATTTACCCTTATATTATGAGGTATAACCTTTGAAAATATACTGTAGCAGCATTTCTGAGGAAACATGTGCAATGAAGGACACCAGTGTTGCTGTCTATGCTAGAACAACTGGTGTGCCTGGCAGGGCTCACAGTGGCCAGGCTCAGGTCTGGTTTCATCTTAGGAACATATTTTTTGAAAGATCTCCCAACATTAGTATGTAGTGTGTTATGTTGCTATTTTATCAAGGTATGTATGTAATTCTAAGGATGTTGCACACATTAGCAGGCATCATGGTGTCATAAGTGAAAAGATGTAGGAGCTAGAATATAGCAAATATACCAGGCTTATCAACTCTGATATTTTTGCAAAACAGCTTGAGGACTTAATAATGTTAATTTCAAGATTATATATATATATATATATATATATATATATATATATATATATATATATATATATATATATATATATATATATATATATATATATATATATATATATATATAAGGTAATTGAACAATTTGGCATATTAAGTAATATCAGCCAGACTTCAGTGCCATTATGAAACCTCGGACACGGCTCATTGATGCTTTCAAGCACAGAGGAGGACTATCAATGAAATTATTTTGCTTCCTCTTGATGATTTAGGGTCACTGGGCACACCTACTTATTGGTGAACTGATCGCATTCCAATCTGCTTGATGAATTACAGTGCTCATTCAGACTTACTCAGCTAATAACAATACTTGGTTAAACTTACCCAACAATCACAGTGGCCATTCAGATTAGTATGATCTCAGCAACTTAAGAAGTTGCCTTTTGAACAATGACCACAAAAATGCATCCTACCTTAAGCAATATGAAATTACATCCACAAGTTCAACCTAAGTCCTGTTACCCTAATTACACTCCTAGTCTCCATTTAATAGCCTTGGCTGTTGCATGTATTTTTTACAACTTAGTATTATACAATAAACAATAACTGTTTAGAGCCAGGGTTTAAAGCCATGGCTATATTTCTAGAGAAAGAAAAAAACTTCCTCATTAACCAGCAATGGAACTCTACATTACAAGCCTCTTACATCACTGATCAGGCCTTAAGAGACCTTTACAAGGTCAAAGAAAGACTGCTTCATAGAAATACTTAGATCTTTGCTATGAAATGATCAAGTCATGTAGGAGGTGTATGACTTAAGGGGTTTATTGTCCTGTTCTAATCAAGACAAAATTAACATCATCCAAGCACTGCATATGGTTAATTAGTGCAGGTTTCTTGCAAGATGTGAAAAACAGAGACCTTTAGTTTGACCTACCAAGAATTTGGATTACCATACCCTTCCCCAGTAACCACGTCACCTAGGAGGTGGATGGACGTGATCACCCTTGGGCAGTGTTACAACAGCAGTTAGCCTAATTGAGCACATTCTGTAGAACAATAACAAGGAGGGAACAAGACACCTCATTGATATAGGTTAATTCACCAATCCTGAAAATATATAACAAATCTTTCATATGAGGCTCATATTCCATTGGCATCACTTGCACTGTGGGCCATGTAAATGATCCTGAAAGTTGGTGAACTACTCTAATCACAAGATCTGCTACACATTGGTAAGTTTGCTTGGCACTTCGCAAAATCTCAAATTCAAGAATGCTCTATTGCTCACTTTATCTGAATTAAACAATATATTTCAACACCTTTATTGATGTCAACAATGACTCAGGACAACTTTGTTTTGGGTAATGGAAAAAAGCTGTGCCATGGAAACCTACCAACTGTGGTTCATACTGTATATACAACAAATGCACGCAGCAAAAAATAGATATATGTATATGTATTTCTATTTAAATAGTAGTCCAACAAAATACATGCCAATGCAGTAATAATACATATTATGCTTTAGTCGCCAATGTGAGCAATCTGCAGTTTTCTGGTGATCGTACCTTTGTCAAAACATCAGACGTAATACTTGTAACAAGTTTGTGATATTCTTACTGATGGACTACTTACCTAACCATTCACATGCAGGGCTGTATCTATTCAGAATTTTGCATTCAACACAAGACACTGTACATGAACAACAAGCCTGTCACATGGTAGTACTGTTCGCATCTGCCCAAGGCCTTGCCAACATGTACACAATTCTGGCTGTGTGTTCTAAGTCCTCAAGAATGGTGCAGGACTCAATAATCACACCTGTGCTGATATTGTGTACATAGAGGCTACCCTTTTCTCTGCTCAGGTAATTGTCTACATGAATATTTTTCACCTTATGCACTCAGTATGTAAATATATTACAAATTTCTCTTTTCAGAGCTGACAACTGCTTACCACTGATAATATATGAGGAACCTTGTATTTTCTTATTACAACAAAGTTACTCACATTTTATTTTACATTTAGAGAACTTGTTCACTTACTGATGTTTATGTATCTTGCATTGACTGTAAAATGTTTGTCACCATCAAAATGCAGTTCTTTGCAGTGGGAAGCAATGTTCAGTGCTGAAAAGAAAGTAAGAATGCAGTCTGAGAGCCTTACATCATGCACTAGCTTATGGGACTTTGAAATGGATGTTGGCGCTGTATTTGAGGTCTGATGTTTGGCAGACTAAAATAAAAATAGATAATAATAATAAAAATAAATAAATAAAAACACACAAAAAAAATAATAATAATACCTTGGCATCATATTAATTTGTAAACTGCAGCCAGACCATAAGATGTTCTCTCTTAACAGTGTGTGCATCACTGCTGAACTACTGAGCCTCACCAGACACACACAAAAAAATATATATTAAGGCATTGGGCCTATGTATCCGGAGATTTTGTTAACACAAGGAAATATATATGGAATGTCATTCTGAATGCCTATCCATATTTTTAAAACATACAAAAAAAACTTATGCTCCAAATAGGCACTCGGAATCATAGACCTCCCATATGACCTTGTACTGAAAACAAAAGCTGCTGTATAAAACCCTATTTATCTAACAGGATTTATCATAAGAAGTTAAAAGTTTGGCCACATGATGGTCAATATAAGATTTATATCAAGCATTTAGTACATGTATATATATTCTACTGTTTGTCAATAAAAAAATTTACTTTTGATGAATGTCCTTTTTACTGAGCCGTGTGAATATTTTTGGAAAGGGATGTCTCTTACAAACTTGCTTAAAAAAACTTTACAATGGGTGAGCCTTCCTGACAAGACAACGTTTCGGTTACTTTGAGGTTTGGTGAAACTTCGGTAATATCATTCAAATTAGCCAGTATTTAATTCAGGATTTTGTAATTTGATTAGTTAACCAATTTAATTTGGTATTTCACTGATTGTGGTATTCAAGTCATGAGGCAACAGCAGATTTATAAACTTATTGAAAAAAAAAGTTAAATAACATATATTCTTGGGAATAATCATCTACATAATGAAACAGTTGATTTGTGCACATTACTTGAGTTCTACCCACTGTTTCTGTTTCTATATTATTGTGTACAAGATACAATTTAAACTTCCAAGAAGCATGTCATATAAGCACTGTCTGAAAAGTTGTATGGAGACAGCTGACATAACAGTGCTCAAGTGCCATGAGCTGTGACATAGACTGAAATATATAGATGTCCCTTTCTTTTCTGAGACTGCTTAAAGTGATGTGCACTAACTCTTGTAAAAGATTTTACTCTCAGAGTAGGGTTAACATTAATATTTAGAAAGCTAAATTCATTTGTATTTTGTCAATAAGATTAAATGCTAATATATTCAAGAAAATTTACAAAACATTTTATAAATGCTTGGTAGTGAGTGAAACTATAATCAACAGAGCTTGCAAAGTTTCACCATACGTAAACCATCTTTGTACAGTGGAGGCAGAAGAAACTCCTCCATCAGTCACTTTTTTTGCCTTGTCATACTGACAGTTCATTTAGTACTGTATTAATACTGCAAAATAGTATGTCCTATTCATAAACATGGACAAAGTGGTCTTAGTGACTTTCACCTGAGCAACCACTTATTTCACTAAACTACTGCTCATTGAACATGGCCCCAATTACCTGAGTTTTTCTGCAAAGAGATTCAAAGCAAGTCATGAATAGATAATTGCTAAGAGTTATAGAATGTTACTCTTAGCAATTAATTTCATCCCTTTAATACAAAGTAATCATGTGGCAAATTTTTCAACTTAAAATGGCCAGTCCTTGTTAGTTATATACTTTAGAAACATGTATGTGTTATAAACTTATTGGTATGTATGTGTGGCTGAGCTGAAATTTACTATTCTAAATATCCCAGCAGTGGTAAGCTCAGCATGTTTTACTGTATTGACTGGAAAATAGCTACACGTATAACAAGAAATCATCAGAAATATTAACACTTTTTGTATTCTTGATACCTGTTGAGTGAGGTAGAAGACAAGTAGGTATATGGGGGATAAACTCAAATCTTCCAAGTACATTAAAACCTGTACATAATGTTGTAATACACTTCAGTTGTTGAGTTTATGGCCGGAGTTGGAAGGTTATTGTACAAATCACTGTCACTTGAGAACCATTATATGCAAATTCCTACTTCTATGTTATACAGCAATAATATTAAGCATCTTATTCTGCCTATAACAACAAAAATAAGAATTTTGCACATGAAACTTCTAGAGCGAGGATTTGGGCAGTATGCGAGATGAGGTCACTCTATGATAACTGTCACATCTGCTCTAAGCTACAACAATAAACATTACCTAGTAATGATCTCTACAGCTGGAACCTTTATCAGGAACTTGCCTGGATTACTTGTATGTATATGACATTTTTGTAATAAAAGATACTAAATGCCCAGGAGAAGTTAAGGAGCAGCTCCCAAAGAGTTGCCATGTTCAGATTCATGGTAGTTTGACAAGCTGTTGTCAGATTCCTGAAGTGATGAGTGGGATGGTGCAGGAGAAGTGATAAGGGAAGACAGTGGTGAGGTGAGACTTGAGGTCAAACTGACTCCAACTCCACTGCTGCCTGTGCTGCTACTACTGATACTCTGATTTTCTTCCTTATATGGCAATGGGGAGAACAGTGTTTGATAAGCACTGCTGAATTGATCACCTAAAGGAGTAGGGCTATATGGTGCCTGGGGATATAGGGGAGGGTTTGAATATCCACTTTCATCTAGTGGAGACTGCCGATGGTTTGGGTATGAGGTCTCTGATAGCTGGTGGTCCAGAATGTAGCTCTCCTGGTTTGGAATATATGGTGCTGGTGAAGGGGTTAGGTTCATTGCATGTGGAGAAGGGCTTGATATTTCAATGGGGCTCTGGGACAGTTCCAAAGATTGTGGGGAATTGATGAATGATGCTGGAGGTTTCATTTCATGATAATTATTCAGTAGGCTGTTAGAAGAATTGATAATTTGTGTTACAGTAGAGTTTGGGCTTTGACTCACATTATGAGATATGTCGAGCATAGTATGCACTGATTGGCTCAAATTTGGGGACTGCAGAATTCCGGGAGATGAAGAAGGCTGAAGCATACTGTGTGAAGACTCCATCATACTCTGTGGAGACATCATACTCTGGGGTGACTGCAGCATGCTGTGAGGTGATGGTAGCATAGAATGGGGAGAATGTACCATACTGTGAGGAGATTGCACCATGTTATGAGGTGACTGACTGGGCAGTGGAGGAGATTGAATCACAGAGCTTGATGCATGAGCTGCATGAATAGGTGAATTTTCTGATTCCATGCTCAATAACATTTGTTTCATTTGCTCTAATCCATTACCTTGTAGCATTTGTTTCATTTGCTCAATGTCCATTCCATTCAGCATCTGCCTTATCTGCTCTCCTGTCATTGCTTCCACTTTACTTTTCACATCCATTAGGAGAGCATCATTATTGTTATTCATAAGAGATACCTGGCCAGTTATGGCTGGTTTTTGTCGTATTGCCATGCTTTCAAAGAGCTCTGAGTGATGTCGAATCTCTTGAAGTGAGTGAATAAGTCCATCAAAAAGGGATTTCCCAGAAGCTTCACCATACTTCCAGTATATATAATGTTCCAATATAGTTTGATAGATTTCTTTATTACTTTCTTGACCTTCAAATCCCAACACAATTATCAAAACAATTAAATACGCCATTCTAGAATCAACATTGAACTGACGAAGAAGACCTAGAATTTCCTTGAACTTGGTGAACACCTCTGGTGACTGTGACTTTTTAATCATATCAATGCTTGTGATCATTGGTTGAGATGGGCTATGAACATTATGATAGGTGCCAGTTTCTTCATTTATAAAGCTTGAAGCAAAAACAAGGGCAATAACTGTTATGTTTTTCTTAAGAGCCAGACCCTGAGATTGTGGAGGCAGAGAATTGAATTCTGCAAACTGTCGTAGAAACCTTGTCAGTCTTTCTGCAAATCGCTTGTATGTTGACATTACATCCATGGGTTTGGTCGTATTATATGGCAATTGTTGGTCAACTAATTTTATGTTACTGATCACACGTGTCAGTATTTCAACCTCTGTAGCATCCAGGTATTGTGGAGAGGCTGGGTTAAAGACTCTTTCCACAGGTACAATCTCTTCTTCACTTTCCCTTTTAATACCTCTACACATAGTTCTTGTTGGACTCTCATGCTTGATAGAGATGTGATGGTGATCCATACTTTCTATTGTTTGATGAGAAGAAGGTGGAGGAATGGGGCCATACTGTATTGGGGTAACTGGCCCAGAGATGGGAGTAGATGGGGAGCTGTTTGGAGAGGAGCCTGTTGATCCCAAGTCAACTGGCTGAGATGGCCGATGATAGGCAAGGGAGGAGCTGTGGGTATTTTGGCTGTGAGACATCAGGTTTTTTGAGGCAGTGTTGTTGGTGTAGGTGGACGTTTCTTTTGAACATTCATTTGGAGAGAATGAGCCTGATGAAGGTCCTCGCCCTCCCCCACAAATTTCACCTCTGTTTCCACCACCGCTGCTACTACTGGTGCTGCTGCTACTGCCGCCGCCACTGCCTCCACTACTGTTGCCACCTTGCTGGTACATCATCCTTTTTGTGAGGCGAGTCTTCATGAGCTGCAGACGCTCTTCTTCACTCATCACCCACGACTTTGTCATGCCAATGTTTTCACACTTTGCAAATCTGTCAGGAATAAAAGTATTTGAGAAATTAGGAAAAATTAATCTTAATGATATACTACACATACATAACTATATTCAACAATTGGAGATTAAGAAGAGGTGCTGATTTCTTACATGATTAGTTACTTACAAAATGCATAAAAGAATATATCATCTCAATTTTAAGTAGATAATTCTGAATATTTTCCACTGCCAAAATGGCCACCGAAAGTACATGTAAGTGTCTTGGACCATTTGAAGGACTATTTTCCTCTTTCCAGTGCAACACATGCCTGATTATATTTGTAGGGTATGGATAATACATTTCTGATACAGTCCAAACTGCAGAGGTTATGCCTGAAGTAAAGTTTCTGGATTGCCTAAAAAGGCATGCATTAGCAGAACAGGATGAGAAACAACTTACTGTCTCTGCTACTATTCTGAGAGACAAACTGGTGGCTTTACAAACCATTAAAATTACTTTCAGGCTGATGGAGACTGATCCTATGATTTACAATATGAAAACTTAATTCTGTTAAATCTTTGAAATGGTTAATTGGGTGCCCATAGTGGCACACATATCACCAAACATTTTCTTCAGTGTGTTGAATTTAATATATTTTCAAATGACTTCAGTCAAGTTAAACACTTGGGAATTACACATAACTGTAGTTTATTCTTCATATTGTTTAATTTCATAGTCTTACTTTACATAAGAGAAATAAGAGTGTAAAATCCATGTGATCAGCAATGGGCAGCACACACAAGCAATATAGCCAGACCATAGCAACTAAATCATTTGTTGTCAATCAAACTCTTACAATTGTGATAATGTACTTCTAAAAAAAGATTGGTGTTGATTTTCTTTTACTAAAACATAAACATTGTGCACCTAATATGTATATCACAGAGTTTCTTCCACTATTGTATTAAAATAGCATCAATTATACAGCCAAACATTATCCTGTTTTGGTACACAACTGATGAATTACATGAAAATTAGAGCAGAGATTATAATAATAATAATAATAATAATAATAATAATAATAATAATAATAATAATAAAAATTGTGAGACAACAATCTTGGGGGTACATGATCAGGAATATGAATATTTCAAAGAAGAGCAAAGCTGTTACATATTTTCTAGACAAAATCACACACTTTTTCTAACAGCATTGTATTTAGAAGTAGTGTTGTGGTTATGTTCTCTATCTACTCTTGGTTTCCTAGGGGCAGCTGGTTCTTGGAAAATGCTGAAGGCAGCTAATTATTTGTAGTGGCCAAGTCATTGAGTTTATAATTGGTATATTGCACAAAATTTAGACAAAATCATGTATTTCTCAATTTTACATTTTATACACCAAATATATTAAATGAACACAAGGATCAAATTTGACTTGATTTTGTGTTTTAACTATATGTACTTAAGAATTTCATGAACATCTCACAGGTTCCAGAACTTTATGTGACAAGAATTTATCATCTCTATCCATTGTCTATAGTCCTGATCATAGAGAGAACTGTTGCTCTGTACCAGCTGGTTTTTTGTCTTCTTACTAACCACTTTTGTGTCCATATCTTCTCCATTGTTCTTTTTACTTTTGCTTAATTCTGTAGAGCACTTGGATATAATTCAACATATAACATAGCATAGTCATCAGTTAAACCATTTCCATGGTTTGCTAGTACCTGGTACAGTCATTTATTCATTTCTTTGTTATGATGTGAAGCCATGGATGTTGTGTGCTATAACTCTGAGAGCCAACTGATGGCTCTGCTACTAAAGGCAATGTTATTGAAAAAAGAAGAAAAAAAACCCCTTAAGAATGCCACCTTTGTAGGTAATATGTTGCTTTATGAATGGCTAGACTTGATCTTCTAAAAACTGATGAAGTCATGAATATATGCTAAAAGCTTGTCATAGTGTGCAACATAATTTTCATAGCCTTGTGTCATTCAAAATTTCATTAGTGATACAGCTGTGGAAGCTATTATTAAGAAAATGTGAGCACTGACTAATTGAGAGAGAGAGAGAGAGAGAGAGAGAGAGAGAGAGAGAGAGAGAGAGAGAGAGAGAGAGAGAGAGAGAGAGTAGGCAATCTGCTTTGTAAAGATTGCTGTACCAGTATTGAAAAAGCTTGAGTGATAAAAAATCATTGAAAGTGTGTAGCTTGAAACTGATACATGAAATTCAGACCATCTTCCTCCTCCTTTTAGGTTATATTGATAAAGGATAGGGAGAGAATTATACTAACCTGCAATACTTGCAGAACTTTCTGGATGCAATTGATATAGCACATTTCTGGTCTCCACCACAACGAAAGTGCTTATATGCATCATTCTGTACTGAACGTCGGAAGAATGCCTTACAGGAATCACATGACAATCCTCCAAAGTGCAGAGACTTGGCAATGTCTCCACACACCTGCCAAGTAAGGAACATGAGACTTAGCTCTTAACTGAAGAAAATGTATTCACTGTCAAGGCTGCTTTAAAATCGGTATTAGTTACAAATCTAATATCTATCCACTATACAATATATATATATATATATATATATATATATATATATATATATATATATATATATATATATATATATATATATATATATATATATATATATATATATATATATATATATATATATATATATATATATATATATATATATATATATATATATATATATATATATATATATATATATATATATATATATATATATATATATATATATATATATATATATATATATATATATATATATATATATATATATATATATATATATATATATATATATATATATATATATATATATATATATATATATATATATATATATATATATATATATATATATATATATATATATATATATATATATATATATATATATATATATATATATATATATATATATATATATATATATATATATATATATATATATATATATATATATATATATATATATATATATATATATATATATATATATATATATATATATATATATATATATATATATATATATATATATATATATATATATATATATATATATATATATATATATATATATATATATATATATATATATATATATATATATATATATATATATATATATATATATATATATATATATATATATATATATATATATATATATATATATATATATATATATATATATATATATATATATATATATATATATATATACATACATACATACATATATTATATATATATATATATATATATATATATATATATATATATATATATATATATATATATATATATATATATACATACATATATTATGAATATATATATATATATTTGTTTTTCAAAGGCAATTGCTAAAATTTGTTTAGACCACATTAAACTTGACCATCTCTTTTTTTCCTATAGTAATTTGAGAAGCATTGGTGACACAAACCTGACACAAGCGCACTGGCTTCCTGGATGGTGTGTCACCACAGCCGGACACAGAGGTCGGAGGGTTACGAGGCCCCACAGACATCTTGGCTGTGCCACCACCTCCAACACTTGTCACTACACTGCCACCACTGGCCACTCCAATAGCACTGTTCTCCTGCCCTCTGTTGGAAGAAATAATTGTGTTAAAGTCAGGCACAGATCAGTATATAGTGTGTGTGTGTGTGTGTGTGTGTGTGTGTGTGTGTGTGTGTGTGTGTGTGTGTGTGTGTAATTCACCTCCTCCTCGGTTGCCTGCTGGTCACCCAGCCAGTCTTCCCCATTACAGAGCGAGCTTAGAGCTCATAGACCGATCTTCGGGTAGGACTGAGGCCACATCACACACCAGGAAGCGAGGCCACAATCCCTCGAGTTACATCCCGTACCTATTTACTGCTAGGTGAACAGGGGCCACACATTAAGAGGCTTGCCCATTTGCCTCGCCGCTTTCCGGGACTCGAACCCGGGCCTCTCGATTGTGTGTGTGTGTGTGTGTGTGTGTGTGTGTGTGTGTGTGTGTGTGTGTGTGTGTGTGTGTGTGTGTGTGTGTGTGTGTGTGTGTGTGCTGATCTTAAATAATGTGATATTTCGGTTTCTAAGAATCACTAAATTAATTACTCCCGGACAACATGACACTTGGCCATTCACTGACCATCTTGCTGTAATACTGTAGTGGAGATTCACTACCGTGACTACGTCTTGCCGAACTACTCCTCTCATTCCTACTCAACTTGTACAACCAAACTGTTGCACGCCCACAACCTTCTTCACCGCCTTACAACCCCTTGCTCTCGTGATCGCCCCATGCCTTCCTCGCCCTTACGCTCCCGATCCCTTTCTGGGCTGACCACCTGTCGGTTTAATAGTGCCCAGGAATGTGTTCTTATGCGGCGAAGTAATCAACGCCTAGACAGTCCTGGACCAATATAAGCGTAAGCAACATCCGTAACACACACACACACACACACACACACACACACACACACACACACACACTTAACCTGAATTTAATGCTGTAGGTAATCCAAAGTATCTCTTCATAATGCAAATTAAAGAATACCATTTATAGGATTCAATGGCGGATGTCAACCATAAGGCAGATGGGCAGCATACATAGCGGTCGAGGCCTATAAATGTGCCCTCAGGTAAATTCCATCACGGAGAGAAGAATCATTATATTATTATAACAACACACCACTACATCCCGTCCGCGAACCCTCACCCTCAACCCGCGGAGAGGATGATGGCAGACGGTTCCGAGCCACGTTTACCATGCTGTTGCGACTCCGCCATTCCCGCGTGTACAGACCTTGGTCCTTATTCAGAAAAGTTTTTTTTTTTATCTCACAACAATTATTTTCAAAGGTCACAAATGATTAGCAAGATTTTCAAGGATGTTTCCCCTTGTCAATTGGTCACTCAAGTCGCAAAAACCTCCTTGAAAACTGTGTAGCTTCAACTACGTAGAACCTTTTTAAAGAAGTGAAATTGTGGCGCAGAAGTGTTCAAAATACTTATCCTGATTATAATTCGACACAAGGCCACTAGTTTGCGTTTTGTCTCAATCTCAAGTTCCTCAGACTTCACTGAAATCTGTGAGTAAAGTTTTATAAGAATATTTTCAGCTGAAGAGGACTTTAGATTGAGGGAAAATGCTGAACAGTGGAAATGAGAAGATGTTATTCGACTGACGATTTATGGAACATACTTCGCTGCAATCTTAATCACCTAAATAACAGAAAAAGAATATCTGGAAGGCTTGGAACGAATTAATGAAATGAGTCAAAGGAAGTGCCTAATATCAGACGTGCAATGAACATTAGAGTCATATTTTAATCATGATATATAGGAATAAAATATGAAATACTTTAGCGTATAGCAAAATAGTTAAATTGTGGGATGTTCTATCTCTCGTAATAAACGTGTTCAGTTCTCGTGTAGGGCGTGGGCCTTCATTCCTTCAAATGATACTTGTCCACCAAGTGAAGATGTTAAAAGTTGCATGTTACCAAGTTCTGTGAGTGCGACGAGTGTTGCTGCACATAACAACTGAAAAGTGTGTCGAGTGTTACTGCACATAACAGCTGAAGTACATCTTTCGTTCACTTGATTATACTGCTAGCTGGTGATTGCAAATTATCCATCTACTTCTACTGAAGAACAAGGTTAGACGCTGGATTTAGTTATTTGGAAGCAGTTAGTATATCGTGGCAAGAGCTCACCAAATGACCAGTGGCAAGGCTATCCAGCTCCATCATATTTCATTAGTTATAATGTTCTTGTAGCTGACATTTTTTACATGTTCATCGAAAGTAGTTAGTTCAACTCTACGCTTCTGGATCCGAGTTCACCTACGCTAAAGCTACATTCGATTATATCTTTTGGAGAAAGTCTGCAATTAAAACACGACTTGAAGATGAATACCCGTGAGAATTAGTGACCACATTATATGAAGATGGAGCACCTCGAACTCATAAAACAAACTATCTATCCTAACTCCCTTATTGTGACAGGCTTACCCATGAATTCACCTTCATTTCACCGTCCTAGACGCAACACATAGTCGTTGAAATAGTCTCAGAGGCACTATCAGTTTGCCGTACATGAAGTATAAGTTGTACTTCAAGGAACCTTTTTCTCGCTAATACATGATGCGGTAATGACGTATGGAAACAAGCGAAGTTTTGTTCTTTTCGGTTTTCAACAAATACATTACCATGGAAATGAATATTTTTTTCTTCTCTCTCTCTCTCTCTCTCTCTCTCTCTCTCTCTCTCCAGTCATGCATGCTATAACTTGGACCTGCCTCGGAGTATTTTTTATCGCTTTCAGAACAAGACACACAACACCACACGAAGAAGATGACTGACAACTCTGTCGAATATTTTCCAACCTTTCCCATCACCTCAAGCCACCCTACCACCGCATCCATCCATCTATCAGTACTTGCTTCTATTCGTTCACCTTTACCAGCACCCCAAGCACCACCACCACCAGCAAGTCTCAACGGTTTCTACCTTTACCAGCACTACCACAACAAAACCACTGTCAACTTTACATATAATTCAGACAATGAATAACAGGCCTTACAGGGTGGCTGATACAAGCAACGAAGAGACACAATGCACATTTTGCCGTTCCTGTCAGGTTTCACGCATTATCTGCAGTCACCTCGTCAGCATACTCGCCTTCGTTCCAGTTTGCTGGCGGCAGGAGGTGCTGGTTAACGCGGTTGCTAACAAAAGGGAACAGGGTTAGAAATACCGTGTGTAGAGAGAGAGAGAGAGAGAGAGAGAGAGAGAGAGAGAGAGAGAGAGAGGTTAAGGAGTGACGTGACTAGTCGTTATGGGGTGAGAGATCTTAGGTAGGTATGGAAAGGGACAGGAGGGATGGTGGTAGGGAGGACGAAAGAGAGCGGTCTAGGGAGTGAGGGGGGAACTAGAGACAAGAGGCGGGAGACGGAGGAGGAGGAGGAGGAGGAGGAGGTGCTGCACTGTAGTAGTAGGGAGTCTAATCAGTGGCATTCAAGAGAGAGAGAGAGAGAGAGAGAGAGAGAGAGAGAGAGAGAGAGAGAGAGAGAGAGAGAGAGAGAGAGAGAGAGAATACTACTGGCGCTGAACTTTCGTTAGAGAAGAGTGAATAATAAATAACCTCCACTTTATTTGTATTATTTTTTCATCTCATCAGCGTCGCCATTCGTACCATCACGCTCACCGCTGTACTGCACACGAACTGTAATCACAATCAGAGGTTTACGTCCGCTTTTCTTATCACGCAGCGTTATGTTGTTATCACACCGCCCCTCGCCTAGTCCCCCCGCTACTCACCCCCCTCACTCCCTCACCTTACCTCCGTGCAAGACTCAACTCACCTTTATGGATAGGGTGAGATGACGCAAGATGTGTGTGTGTGTGTGTGTGTGTGTGTGTGTGTGTGTGTGTGTGTGTGTGTGTGTGTGTGTCTCGACCTCGACCATCGACAACCTTGAGCCCTCTTCACCTCTTCACCATCTTTTGTCCTCTAGCCCTCTTTCCTCTTCCTCCCTTTCTATACTACTATGACCTTTCTCTCCCTTGCACGCTTCCCACGGACTATGCAGTACGATTAAAATAACTTTGCAACCACACGTATAAAGAAGGAAAAGTAGCTAAGTTGCTGCCACTGCGATTTTTTTTTTCTCTCTCCCTCTCTCTCCTCTTTACCTCTATCTAGTATCACATTCATCACCCACCACAATGCCCTACAACTCCTCCCCCTCCTATTCCCCCTTTCTCCTCCTTCGTTTGCCGTCTAAGGTAAGATGAGCAAAGGGTGGGTGGGTGGGTAGGTAGGTAGGTAGGTAGGCTGGCTGGCAGGCAGGTAGCTAGCTAGAGGCGGTCTCCACTGACTAATTCAACCATATGGCAGATAGAGGACAACAAAGGTACTGTTTTATACGGCAGTTATGTGCAGCGCAGGTCGCGGAGAGAGAGAGAGAGAGAGAGAGAGAGAGAGAGAGAGAGAGAGAGAGAGAGAGAGAGAGAGAGAGAGAGAGAGAGAGAGAGAGAGAGAGAGAGAGAGAGAGAGAGAGAGAGAGAGAGAGAGAGAGAGAGAGAGAGAGAGAGAGAGAGAGAATCTTCAAACAAAGGCTCTCTGCTCTAGTTTATAGGGTCTTCAGAAAAAGCTTCAATAATATATGGTTTTCCGTTCGGCCATTGGGCAAAGAGTGTGCGAGCTTCAATACCAGATAAGAGAGAGAGAGAGAGAGAGAGAGAGAGAGAGAGAGAGAGAGAGAGAGAGAGAGAGAGAGAGAGAGAGACGTGGGGGTAGGGGACTAGGGGCAGACGGAAGAGAGCGTTGGAAGAGAGAAAGAGAGGAGTTGGTGGTGGTGTGGTGTGGACGATGGGGGTGGAAGGCGTGGGTGGAAGAAGCGTAAGTTAGTGACGTTGCACACACGACCTCGGACAGAATCAAGGGAGAAAACAATACACAAAAGAAAGAACTAGTGAAGATACAGAGACAAGAAAAAAAGAAGAAAAAAAAAAAAACCTGACAAGACTTCCAGAGAGAGAGAGAGAGAGAGAGAGAGAGAGAGAGAGAGAGAGAGAGAGAGAGATCCACGTGAGTCTACCCTGTAATACGTACGTACACCACCACCATCACCACCAACACCACCACGCCGCCGCCGTTGCCTCGCTGCCACCACCACCGCCACCACCAGCCAAAGCCCCCTTTAAAGAGGCTTGGCCCATCAACCCACTATGCACACACTTTAATGCCGCTCATGTCACCCTCTCTCCCCTCTCCCACACGATGGTACATCCCTCTTTACACTCCTCCCACAGCGTCTCTCTCTCTCTCTCTCTCTCTCTGTGTGTGTGTGTGTGTGTGTGTGTGTGTGTGTGTGTGTGTGTGTGTGTGTGTGTGTGTGTGCGTATACGCGTTGCCAAGCTTCCCATGTTGTGCTGCCTTGAAAGGTCTTGAGGGCGGTATCAGCCGTACCGCTACAAGCCTGTGCAGTTTCTCGCGAAACGCTCGCCAGCCACCCTCCCCCTCACCACACACACACACACACACACACACCACCTGCCGATCACCACGTGGGGGCAAAGGACAAAAAGAAAGAAATAGAGAACGATAAAATGGATCAACGAAGACGGAAGGAAGGAAAGAAGAGTTCGCTTTGAGGCAAACACTTTTGAAGAAGGGAATACGGAAGAAGAGAAACCACGAGGGATAATGCGTAAGGAAAGATGGGTATAGACGCAGAACTTGGAAGAAAACGGAGAAAAGGAATGGTTGAGTACTGCGAGAGAGAGAGAGAGAGAGAGAGAGAGAGAGAGAGAGAGAGAGAGAGAGAGAGAGAGAGAGAGAGAGAGAGAGAGAGAGAGCGTGGAAAAGGAAAGAAACGGTGAGTACGAGGGACAGGAAAGAAGAGGGTAAGGGACAGTGGAACAACACCAAAGGGAAGAAACGGCGGAACGGAAGGAGAAGGAGGAGGAGGAGGAGGAGGAGGAGGAGGAGGAGGAGGAGGAGGAGGAAAAGGAAGAGGAGGAGGAAAGTGAAGGAAGGCACCCAAAAAGACGTTAAAGATGGCGGAGGGGAGGTGATGGTAATGTACTGATGTCCGGTGGTGGTGGTGTTGACAGCGAAGTAGAGGAGGAGGAGATGGTGGTGGTGATGGTGGTGATGAGAGTGGTGGCAAGGGCAATGTAACACACGCCAATCTTAACATGGCTCTCCATCCTCCCTAATCTTCTAACCTTCCCTCACCCTATCTTTCCCTACGTCCTTTTTTCATCTCTCTCTCTCTCTCTCTCTCTCTCTCTCTCTCACTTCCCCCTTCATCGTTATTGTTATTGCCTCTCCCCTCCATCGCTCTATGCACACAGTTGTCTGCATCCCGCGGCAGCAGCGGGACACCAGAGACTCCTGTCCCATCCTTCCCTCAAGAAAAGATAATGCTGAGACGCTCCCCACTGCTCCTTCCTTCCTCGCAACAGCTTCCACACGAAACTCCTTCCCTCTGGCTACCCCAAGCGGCCTCCTCGGTGTCCGTCGCCTGCTGTCCCCGCAGGCCGGCTGGGAGGGCCGCGTCGCTCCGACCCTCACTGCCTCGTCCTCCCTCAAATACTAATAAATTCCATACACGGGAAGGGGACGGCCTCGCCCTACCCCAGGGATCATTGCTTCCTGTGTTGCTGTTGTTGCTGCTGCCTCTACTCTTTGGCTTTCCCTTCTGCCCCTCGCCATTCTCTCTCTCTCTCTCTGTCTCTCTCTCTCATGAGGTGGTGCTATCTAGAAGTAGTACATACTAGCATTCTAGCAGCGCGATGGCACACGCGGCCATGCGGGAACCTGTACAGGAGCTTCGCCGGGTGATGGAGGCGAGGAGCAGCAGCAGCACGCATGTCCCATGTAACGCCGTGCTGCCCCTCCCCACGCCGGCCACCACGCACCCACGTGTCCCCAACAATATGTATGGGGAAGAAGGGGCGCAGAGGGTTAGCGTGAGACGAAGGGAAGCGTCATGGTAGAGAGAGAGAGAGAGAGAGAGAGAGAGAGAGAGAGAGAGAGAGAGAGAGAGAGAGAGAGAGAGAGAGTGTGTTTCCTAAGGCCACGCAGGGTCTCTCTACAGAAGTACACCTGAGTCCCTCTTGTGCTACAGTGTCGTTGGAAGAAGAGGAGGAGGGAGATGGATGAGAGGAGATGCAGGTGCAGTAGGAGGAGGAGGAGGAGGAGGAGGAGGAGGAGGAGGAGGAGGAGGAGGAGGAGGAGGAGGAGGAGAAGGAGGAGGAGGAGGAGGAGGAGGAGGAGGAGGAGGAGGAGGAGGAGGAAGAAGAGGAGGAGACGGCTGGAAACAAGTATAAGAAGACGAAGTAGAAAAAAAAAAAAAGAAAGACGAAGACGAGGAATATGAAGAAAGGGTGCGGTTGGCAGAGTATGAGAGGATGTAGGGAAGGAACACAGATGGGAATAGGGGACTAGGAGGGATAGTGCGGTAAGGAAAGAGAGGAAGAGGAGGTAGGGAGGGAGAAGTGCGGTAGGGAAAGGGGGAAGAAGAGGAGGGTGCGGTCGAGAGTGCGTCAACAGCATAGAGGAGAGAACAGGGGGGTCGTTGGGTGTTACAACGAGGCGTGCGCGTACATGTACACACACACACACACACACACACACACACACACACACAAAGGCATCGTCAGATTTGACAGGAATTTACACATTATAGTAGTACTAGTTGTAGTTTACAGACGAAAAGTACTGGAGTGTTCGTCGGGAAACTGCGGAAAGTGAAAATTAATGAACTGTGCACCACTGGGGAGAGAGAGAGAGAGAGAGAGAGAGAGAGAGAGAGAGAGAGAGAGAGAGAGAGAGAGTAGAGGGAGGTGCAGTAACGTGGAAGAGTTTAAAGACGACAACGCCATCAAAAGTGGCCCGCTGCCTTGCCTCCCACCTCTACTGCTACTGCTACTGCTACTTCCCTCTCCTGTTCCTTCCGTTCTTTCTCTCTTATAGCTTTTCCAACTGTTCCACCCACACAACACAGCACCTCCATCTCTCACATGCCATTCTCACTCCTCTCTGCAACCTTCTCATCCTGCCAGTCATCCACCTCTCTCTCTCTCTCTCTCTCTCTCTCTCTCTCTCTCTCTCTCTCTCTCGTTCCATCAAGACTGCGACTCATCCTCCTCATCACATTCTTTTCCTTTTGCACGTTTCACTCCCTTTTCATCTTCCGTACCATATGCTGCATCTCCCCTTCCGAACTGCAATTCAACTTACTCCCATCTCCCCCATCTCGTCCCCTTTCTTCCCACGTTCCGAATGTCCTTCCATATCTGCAACTCCCCACTTTCCACACTCCTAGTACCATACAAACTGCCCTTCTTTCGTTCTATTGTTCTGCCACACTGCAGTTCCCGACCGCCGCCTACCTATCCTATCTTACCTCTCCCATATTCCTCTCACAGCAGGTTCTTCTTTCTCCTTCCACGAATGTTTCACTGGTCCTTCATATTGCAGTTCTCTCAGTCTCTCTCTACAGCGTTCCCCACTTCCACATTGCAATTTCAACTACCATATTCCATTTTCCTTTCTTAATTCATAGTCTCTCGCATCACGCACTGCCGGGTTGCTACAACAGTACTCTCTTATTTACTCCATCAGCGTCGCTGTACCAACTCGCAATAAACAGCCAATTTCATTATTCAAAACGCAACGAATATAAAATTTCTTTCCCAGACGAAGAACTGCCCAAACGAGACCCTTCTTATGCGCGGCCTCTTAATAATGAAAGTTACCGACTTACAATTTTCCTTCGCCCCTAACAATGATGGGGCGTATTAAAATAACTTCACTAGCTCACCACAACAAGACCCTGGGTATCGGCAGCATATTTCCACAGTGAAGGTCGTGGCAAAGGTGGTGGAGTGTTGGCGGCGGCGGCGGCGAGGTGGTGAAGGTGAAGCCCCGGGGTGTGTGTGTGTTCACTGTTTGATCTGCTGCAGTCTCTGACGAGACAGCCAGACGTCACCCTACGGAACGAGCACAGAGCTCATTATTTCCGATCTTCGGATAGGCCTGAGACCAGGCACACACCACACACCGGGACAACAAGGTCACAACTCCTCGATTTACATCCCGTACCTACTCACTGCTAGGTGAACAGGGGCTACACGTGAAAGGAGACACACCCAAATATCTCCACCCGGCCGGGGAATCGAACCCCGGTCCTCTGGCTTGTGAAGCCAGCGCTCTAACCACTGAGCTACCAGGCGTGTGTGTTTGATAAATGTTGCAGCAAAGTAGACAGGTGGAGCATGTACTGTGCTCAGTCTCTAGCCTCCACCAATCTATTATGCGTTCACATCACCAAGCTACACGTTAAGTCCAGGACAATCGTGCGATGGAATTACAAGTCACAGTTTTCTGATCAGAATCTTCAGTTATTTTTGAAGCCATCGTGAGAAATTAATCTGGTGTCCGTCCCTATTTTCCACCGTAAATTTCTTTTTCTCCGTTAATATCAGTGTTCTGTGGTGTAAAAAATGTTAGTACACGATATAAAACTTGTGTGCTGTGAGCGGACTTGAAATCTCACACTAATCCAATCCTGCAATAACAATCACGATCCTCCAAGAAGACGACAGGATCCGACCAATATTATATGGCAATGTATGGAAACTCTGGCAATAGATACCCATTATCTCCCTGCAAAAATAAATAAATAAAACTGATCCGCAAAACACACACACACACACACACACACACACACACACACACACACGCGGATGGGGAATCAATAACAGCGCCGTCTGCCTACACACGCTCAGACCCACGACCCACGAGGAGAGAGAGCGCGCGCGCGCATGCACGCGCGCGCGCACACACACACACACACACACACACACACACACACACACACACACACGCGCGCGCGGGCACGTTATTTTCATTTCCGTGCAACAATAGCAGCAGCAGCAGCAGGAGAAGCAGCATCTCATCCCGGCGGCGTCTGTCGGCACCAAGTCCGGTTACAAGGTTAATACAAAATAATGAACACTTATTTAATAATGAGAGAGAGAGAGAGAGAGAGAGAGAGAGAGAGAGAGAGAGAGAGAGAGAGAGAGAGAGACTGAAAGGAAGGTTAGTGAGCACGTTCTCTCCCAGCGGGCTCAACTGCTGGCTGGCATACGGGACTCGAGGTTGCAGCCGCCTCGCCGCGGCTTCGGGTACAGCCGGTACAGCCACTGCACCGCGAGAAATAAAGGAACGGCTCTTTAATTGTGCTGAACCACTCGTAGGGGCAGTGGGCTTTCCCCGTGGCAGGTGACTGGTTAACTGGCAAGGTGGTTCACGCCTGGCCCTCCGTATGCACTGTCCCTATTACCGCATACCCAAATGCCTCGCTTTTTCCCATACCTTAATCCTCCCTTCCTTACCCTTCTTCCCTTCTCCTCTCCCTCCGTCCTGTCACACTTCCCATGTGTGAGACGGAACATCACCTCACATTCTCGCCTTCACGCCCGCCGCTTCTTTCTCCTGTTCCTCCTTCTTCACGTCTTAGTGTAGCTGTTGTTGTTCCTCATATGACTCGTAAGAAACCAATAAAAACGTGTGTGTGTGTGTGTGTGTGTGTGTGTGTGTGTGTGTGTGTGTGTGTGTGTGTGTGTGTGTGTGTGTGTGTGTGTTGGATTTACCACCACATCCAATGGACCACTTGCAGCTGCCATCACCTGAAGGTAATTGCAAAGGGACACACATTGACGCCACAGTAAACAACTCCTCTCCTCGCTCAGTTTTCATTCAATATCAATTTGTCCTAAACTGCTGGACATAATTCGCAGTATAATGTCTACTATATATAGCCCCAGCGCTTTACCTCTCCATTCCAAGCCCCCACCCTTTTTTATATCTATACTTCATTCTCATCTTTCAATATTTGCTGGGAATCAAGAATGGCACAAAGAACTTCCTGAGAAAACGCAGATTTTTGTCTGTTCGCACGACCATAAAGAACAGAGCGAGGGGGCAGGGATGGATGTGTGTGTGTGTGTGTGTGTGTGTGTGTGTGTGTGTGTGTGTGTGTGTGTGTGTGTGTGTGTGTGTGTGTGTGTGTGTGTGTGTGGGGAAAGGACGAAATGAGGTTTTACTAGTAACTTGCGACACACACACACACACACACACACACACACACACACACACACACACACACACACACACACGCACGCACGCACACACGCACGCACACACACACACACACACACACACACACACACACACACACACACACACACACACACACACACACATACACACACACCTGGTCGACGAACCTCAAACCCACGGTGGCTCCTCGATCCACTCCCGCCTTTGCTGCATCCGATTTCCTCCTCTCTGGCTGCGCAATGTGGCGGAAAAGTAGACCATAAATGATGCTTTAGTCCCGAGTCTCCGGTGAATGAACGACTGAGTTAGTCTTCCTTACGGACCGGTGGACATGGTAACTGGAATTCACCACCTCTACCTTTCCCCCTAACCAGTCACATCTGAAGTACCCCTACCACTACAACTATACCGTCTTCTCAACCCTCCATCACTACCAGAGCCGTTCTCCTCCTCCTCCTCCTCCTTCTCCCACTGGTCCACCTTTCATTTTGCCCTTCATCATTTTCCTTGACCACCTCTCCTTCTACCTTCCCCTTTGTCCTTCACCTCTACTAACACTATCATTTTCTCCTTCGTCACTCATCACTCCAACTAGCACCACCTCCCTTTATCTCTCTACCAGCACTGCCACTTTCTCCTCCGTCACTCACCACTACTAGCACCACCACCTCTCCTTCCTTGGTTTTCGTCCTTGCTTGTCATCACTAACAGTACTTATGTTCTTGTTCTCTACTACCACCACGCCTTTTCAATCCTTCGTCACATCTTTCTTTCATCTTTGCATTCCGTCCTTCACCACCACCACCATTACAACCACTACCACCACCAGCAGCAGCATCTTTCACCATCATCCATCCAACCCTCCTTATCCTTCATCACCATCAATAGCTCACTTCATATCCCTCATCACCTCCAGCACTACCATCACCAGCACCATCTTCTCTCCCGTCCATCACCACTACCCGCCATGGTAACAAGTGTCAAGTCATCAACCTCGCAAACCTTGGATTCTAAGGAGACCACCACCACCACCACCACCACAACCCCCGTCACCACCTGAACGCTCCCATGTAAATTCCATCTCCGAACATCCCTACCTAAAAATTTTACCTCAGGATATTCTCCCATGACGAAGTCCCCCAAGCAAACCTAAAATTATTTATCACCGGGTGAATTATTGTCGAGGAAATCTTGTAGGGGCCATTGCAGTTAATGGCCTGAGCACGAGAAAGAGCTCATGATGATATGATGAAGGTAAGGGTGAGGAAGTTGCTACATTTTAATAAGTGGACGGAAAGGAAAAACAAGATACACACAATCCCGCGTCTCAATTACAGGAGAATCATGCAAATGAACGTGCATGAAGCAGCACCTTAGATTTGTTATCTAAAGTGTCGAGGAGGGAGGGACGCAAATGGGAAAGTTCTGCGAAGTGTGGTATCATTACAACAGAAATAAGAGGAAGCCCCGCGGGATATAAATGGGCCTTGATAAATTGTTGTAAAGAAAAGGAGACCGAATTTTGACAAGGGCAACTTTCATGACAAAATGAAAATATGATGGAACTCGATATGAGATGCTTCGCTCCGCACACCCACCACTGGTGTAATTATACTCTGAAGAGTTTGCTTCTACACTTGCGAGGAAAACATGTCGATGATTGCACGATGTGGCGAAATGTTACACTGCCGTTCGTTTGCTTCGATGAGAATGAATGAGTAAATGAATGAATAAGTGAGAGTTAATGTAAGGCTCCAGGTTGGTGGTCAATTACTTCAGCTTAAAATGTGATGGCAGAAAACACGAAAGCGGAGAAACATCAGGCAAAATTTACTATCTGACCCGAACAAAGATAACTTGTTCGAATCAACTTGAGTGATAAGAAATTTAAGATTTTTAAACAAAACTCGAGAAATTTGAACATTCTTAACACAATATTAAACACGCAAAGTCTGGTCGTGTTTTCATTCCCTATCGACAAGACTGTGTCCAAAGACATTACGGAACTATATCCGACGTGTCCAAGGAAATTTTCCCCAATGTTAGACGGTGAAGGAAATACTCTCCTCCCCCAGTGTGCGCGTCGCCTCTGTGCGTCATGGAAGAGCGGCACCATACTGTAAGATATCCATGACGGCATTCCTATTATACACGTGATAGGGGCTGCGTCTCTCTCTCTCTCTCTCTCTCTCTCTTTCAGAAAACCACTTAGTGTGCACTTCGATTTTCAGTGTGTGTGTGTGTGTGTGTGTGTGTGTGTGTGTGTGTGTGTGTGTGTGTGTGTGTGTGTGTGTGTGTGTGTGTGTGTGGCTCTAACTTGGACATGAAACTTGCCTAATTAGCCGATTTGGCTTCGGTATCGTAACTTATGAAAGGTTTCTCCTCTGACTTTGAAGCTGAAGGGCTGTTGGCTTCACCCTTAACAGGTTTTTCTCTATGTTGGTTCTTTCCTCAAGACCATCTGGGTGAGTCATCTCATTTATACGCCCATCCAAGGCACCAATAAAGTACCAAGGTGTTTTCAGGTCCGAGCTCGTATTCCACACTTTTACCAGTAGAACATAGAATCGTACTCTCCGTCCCCTTTTATAGATTCAAAATGTACTTCAGAGCTTTTAAGTTAACTCCCTGGTTTTTTTTTTCAAGAAAGCCGTTTTAGTGAAACCCTCGCAAGACGATCATTGTTTTCTTCTTTTCTTTTTCTGCTTATTTCTGAGCTTTCCTGCTACTGCTTGTGTGTGAACTGGCTTTGATATGTCACTTTTTTTTATGTAGTCTGAAAATCGTTCCATCTCCATCTAATGATATGATGCAAGCAAGACAAACTGTATTCTTCAAACCGTATCAGCAGCTGTCCTTCCACACTAGATGGTGGAGGACGCCACTGACGGTCATAGACCTAGCTAGTTGTCTCATCTTCGTCTGTCATGTATATTGCTGACTGGCAATTCTGACAAGCGAGTTTTGCAAAACATATTTTTTTCTCTTAATTCACACTTTCGTTAACATTACTATGAAATTTGTCGGGAACTACACACACACACACACACACACACACACACACACACACACACACACACACACACACACACACACACACACACACACACACACACACACAAACACAGACACTGATCTAAGAATTCACACAAGATATCATCTCTTTGATACACCAGAAACTCCGAGTCGTATGCAGTCCGTAACATCATCCTAACATTTAAGGTAAAATTAACTAAGTTCTACACGTGTAGAGTAACTGCTAACAATGAGTGACTGCATACAAACAACGGGTTGACAACTTTCACACATCAGGCATATTGGCTGGGAACCTGAAGCCGAAAAGGATGGTCTTGAGTCTTGCTAGACTGTGTAGTATGTGGTGTCCTTAAACAACTATGGTTCTTGTCTGTCTGTCAGTCTTTTTGAATAATTTCAGCTGTTCAGACTATCTGTCTATTTGTCTGTATGCTATTGCCTTCCTCTTGTACTGTCGTCTCCGAGTTGTTTTGTTCCGAGCGGTTCATATAAAGTGTACTAATGAAACAAATCAACAAATATCAGTCAGAAACAATAAAGGAAAATTCTGCAAGGAAATACCCCGAAGATTACGACCCACAAATGGCATCTGGAGACATACTTGGAGCGCACTCTTGGCGGGTGTCAGCTGACGGTGACAGACACATCCCAAAACTACGTATATCAGGTAAAGGAGGAGCCTGCATTACCAATCATCCTGGCACTCTGGGAGACAGTTACTGTCCTGGAAAGGAACGACAGTCACAGATAAAACTGAAACGCGAGAGAGAGAGAGAGAGAGAGAGAGAGAGAGAGAGAGAGAGAGAGAGAGAGAGAGAGAGAGAGAGAGAGAGAGAGAGAGAGAGAGAGAGAGAGAGAGAGAGAGAGAGAGAGAGAGAGAGAGAGAGAGAGAGAGCCGGTACTGCTGGATAAGGTGGGATCCTACAGACCACCCACGATCACGGGATGAGACGAAGCACACCAGTACTCTCGAGGTCACAGCGTCGAGCGAGATCAAACGAACATACTGCCTACAGTCCAGGCCAAGATTGCGACCACAAAGGCGGATTGGCAATTCTTTCTTATCCAGATCAGAAAGGCCCGGGAATAAGAGGCCCACCAAGGCACCCTTAAACTCTGCGCCACGCGGACCACTGGAGCCCTGAAGAGTGAGTCAGGGAGCCGCCAGACCCCAGCCGCCGGCACCGCGAGGCTCGCCTTGGCGGCGGAGCCAAAAGGAACGGATTAGAGCTGCCTCGAAGAGCTACTCTGTAATCTAAATTCCAGACGCTCGTACTATCTTGGCAACATGATTATTTTTTCCACTGAGGTGCTATTTAGAAATACCAATTATGAACAAACAAGCATAGTAAAATACGACATATATATATATATATATATATATATATATATATATATATATATATATATATATATATATATATATATATATATATATATATATATATATATATATATACATACACACACACACACACACACACACACACACACACACACACACACACACACACACACACACACACACACACACACACACACACACACACACATATATATATATATATATATATATATATATATATATATATATATATATATATATATATATATATATATATATATATATATATATATATATATATATATATATATATATATATATATATATATATATATATATATATATATATATATATATATATATATATATATATATATATATATATATATATATATATATATATATATATATATATATATATATATATATATATATATATATATATATATATATATATATATATATATATATATATATATATATATATATATATATATATATATATATATATATATATTATTCTCCCCTCCCTAACCTTATACGTAAGGAGGGGGTTCCAGACAGCCGAAGTAGAATCTTGCAGTGGGAGTTACTGCGCGATGCGAACATAATCATGGAGAGGAAATATGATCCTCGCGCATCCCTTTTGGCTGTAGTCCAAGATACAACCATAGGAACCCAGAACTGCCAACCCTCGCTTACATACACGCTCGCTCCCGTCCCTGCGTCGCCCCGAAAAAAACTGGTCCCCGTACTGCCGCCACCTTATAACTGCTGTTTGACAGAGACGCGGGTTCTAAAAGACTCCGAAAATGCTTCAGTGCAAGTGAAACAAGCAAGTTTTGAGAGGGGCGGGTTGGTAGTAGTTAGCGAGGTGGCCTGTACCCAGCAGGACCAGTACCTCTGCAAGTGTCTCCCGCCCTCACCCTAGTACTTGCTACGGGCCCGACTCCTGCCCGTCATAATAATGCAACATGGTCCCTTCCTCTTCCTCTTCCCCCCTGCTGCGTCCTTTGCTCCCTTACTTCCTTTCCTCACCCTCCCTCATCCCCCCCCTCTTCTCCAGCGTATAATGGTAACCAAGCACGCCAGGGATAGCCAACACCCTCCCTACATCGTTGCCCTACAGGACCAAGGACAGCTACATTTTGGAAAGTTGTCCATGGTATACACCGTCCCAGTTCTCTACATGTCACTACTGACAGCCTAAGAATTGCAACATGGTATTATGCGCCGCAGGAAGGAGTCTTAAGTTGTTCTGTGCACGAGTGAGTGAATAAAATCGTCCGAGCTAAATATCAGCTCCGCCTGTTTAAGAGTGTTCGGAAAACCGTCACGCGATCTCAGCCAGACCGCAACCAGAAAGCTACAAAGGCTTGACATGAGGACGAAGGGTGTAGCGAAATTCAAATGAGAAAAAAACAGGATGACTACAAAATCTGCGATCTGCGTTTGAGGGATGCAAAGAGAATGAGAGAAGAAAAATTAAAAGTAAAGAGAAGAAAAAAAAAAAAAAAAAAAAAAAGGAGACTGATAGGTCATGAACTATGAGGTTCCCCGGCTCATGTGGTTTGTCTGGCACCGATCGATCAGTGTCTCCACGTGGTGTTTGCCAGCACCAACTCAGAGGCACTGCCGGGCCTGATCTAGCGGGATGCGGCTCTCAAGCTGCTCTACGCTCTTCCTCTTCCGCTGATACGCCAGGATTACTCACACAACCCTCCCTGCGCGGCGCTCTCAGGCGTCGCTCATGAAGCGGGTTACGCAAACACCGGTGGTGTTATCGTGCAAGTTGATTTTAAAATACGAGGCGGTGCATATTCATCCCAATCAACTCATATAAATGCCCTCCTAAAAATTCCTCACACAGAGTGCTGAGTTTACAGGAGACCCGGGGCTCGGAAACACCTGCACGGCCCACCTGGCCTTAGGGCACGCGGCGCGGCTGTCATGAAAGTCTCCCCAGTGGATAGTTTTAAAAGAAATCTTACACCAAACACAAGACTAGCGTTAAAAGTTTCATAGAATGCTTATTTGTACGTGATACTAAAACATTGAAAAATACAATTTTTTTTATCTATTTAAAAAAACAGGATGACGTAGAAATATACTTATTATATCAAACTTTCACGAAATGAATCCGAAGTAACGAGATATTGCGTGACAAACTGCGGCAACACGAAGCTCAATTCTTTTACTGAAATGTAATACGCAAAGCCTGAGCGTTTGGACAATGATACTCGTCTCGTAGCACAGGAGGGCGTGCGTGGAGCAGGTGACGCGCTAAGCAGACGGTAGTGTCCTGCGGCCACCGCCACAGCCACCGCCTCAAAGCGGAGCTCCATGAGACATCGAAGCTTAAATAACAGTCCGCTGAGCCGGGTGTGTGTCCTCATACGAGCAAGTTTTTACTGTAGTGGTTCGGGCTGGACACGCTGGGGGAGCACTGCCCCAACACTTGAGATCAATGCAAAGTGATGAAGGCTGCGGCGATGCCCCAATGGACGCACGTCACCCCGGCCAGGCCACGTCCGACACCCGCTCTTCCCCTTTCTGAAACAAGCAACTGATGGTCATGGAAACGGCAAGCGGAAAATAGAAAATTAATCTAAGGCAAAACCAGTGCGTCAGATCCCACGCAGTCTTAACCGTGGTCGTCAACCTGAGCAGTATGTGGTCCACATACCAACCCGAGCAGATGAGGGAGGCGCATATCCTTCACCAGCTGCGTCGTCGCGGGACAGGTGGCATTCATAACAAGGCAGGGCAAGTGACGCTATCGTGTCATGGACCGGCCTCTCCATCTTTCTCAGGAACTTGCGTAGACAATTTCTATGTATAGTTTAGACTAAGACTAAAAATTAGAGAGCAAGTTGAACTCATTGGAATGTAATCTAAATGTATACACTGCTTGCTTCACCACTACCAGCATGCCACCGAGGGAGTCAAAATGCTCTGTCATCTATTTACATTGAAATGGACAACATTTCAAACTTACCTCTGGTTTCATGCTTCGCGTATTGCACGTGACTAGGTAGACTTAGTTACAAAGTAGTATTCATTGTTTCGTAAAAATGTTACGCTAAACAATTTCCCGATGATACATTACTCCAATCAAACAAAGCCTACTGTATCATTGGGGAATTACTCTTAAAGAAAATTTTACAAATGACAGGTTTGAGAGACGAATTTACAGAAATACATCCTTTGCGGTAACGATATACGTAGATACACATTTTCGTACTTACAAGTCTACATATGTAAGTATTCCCTCACTACAACACACATAAAACTGTCACCACGACACTCCTCAAAAACAAGAACAAAATCTCTTGGTAACAATGGTAGACACACACACACACACACACACACACACACACACACACACACACACACACACACACACACACACGAGGAAACACTTGAGGTTTACAGGAGACTGGTTAATAAATTAAGTGATGAGAATGTTGAAAAAGAATAAAAGGAAAAATGTGTGTGTGTGTGTGTGTGTGTGTATATATATATATATATATATATATATATATATATATATATATATATATATATATATATATATATATATATATATATATATATATATATATATATATATATGCACACAAAATACGTGTAACTAAAAGATAAGGAAATAATGTTAAATAAAAAAAAGAAAAATCAGATTTACAAGTACCTGTGCCACTCATTCCAGTCTGTTCCATCTGTAAGGAAATAAATGAGACATACATAAGAGGACGCAGCAAAAGTAGGATGCTGAGAGAGGAGTTGGCGGGGTTGTTGTGTCTACCGAGTGTGTAGGTGGTGGGTAACAGTTCAATGCAGATCACGCGGAAAAACTTTGGTAATGGAAAGGGGAACAAAAGTAGATAGGGAGGTACGAAGGGGGAATGCGGAAAGAGAGCAGCACTGTATAAGGAAGGATGGGAGTTTTCGAGGAATAATGCAGCGTAGCTGACAAGTATGTATGTAGTACAACAGAAGGAAGGAAACAGGAAAAAAAAGTTTTCGATAATCAAATTGGAAGTAATACATTTTGTTTACGAAAAAAATAGTGGAGTAAAAAGCATCCTTGAAACACACACACACACACACACACACACACACACACACACACACACACACACACACACACACACACACACACACACACACACACACACACTTTTTATCCACAGCAGGCCTTTTTGTGTAATAACAACTTCGTATACATTGTCTAGTATCTGCCAATTAACAGTTTGAACTTTTAAACTTGAAGATAAACCCACTTCTTGAATTCTAATCTAACTGCTAAGACTGCAGTGATAATAATGATAACGATAAGAATCCCAATTATACAAACACCTATGCCTTCACGCAGTTCTGTCCTCCCTTAACAAGAGCATGGTTTCATTCACGTGGTCAAGATCTATAGTACAATGGACACAGATGACTTACGTGTATGGAGAATCTCGCGTTAGTCTGCCTTCCTACTGACACTTCCTCGCCTCTTCTTGGCAAACACAGGAAGGACCACCATTATTTCTTGTCACAAAAATGTCCTCAATATCGTGACGGAAGAGGACAAACGAACGTATCTGATCTGGCACCTCGCTTACTGTACCTCAAGGCTAACTGTCTCTAAGGATATCATTGAGGTTAATTCTCTCTCTCTCTCTCTCTCTCTCTCTCTCTCTCTCTCTCTCTCTCTCTCTCTCTCGTTCGTCAGTGTTTCTTATGTTAATATCTCCGGATGTTAGTTATTCTATATTTCTCTTTTCTCTCTTAAGTATTCCCAGCTCCAAACTATCATTTATTCATCAATTCCCAAATCCAAAGGAATAAATACCTTTCCTATCTGTGGTTAATATTCGGCGTCACTATCCATCCCTTTCTTTCCTGTTCTTGATGTCAATGTAACTTCTTGTGTTCTAAAGCTACCTTAACGTTCTTTCATCTCTTTCCAGAGTGACAAGGATTCTTTCCCTTACAAATAATAAACGTGTGTCTTACATCCCCTGGTGTTCATATTCAGACAACGCCTGCACGCGCCTACACACCTGATCTCATGACGGAAGGAAAAAAAAGTCACCCCACACAAAACAGGTCATGGAGCAAGTTTTACGTATACTTATCAAGGTCAATGCTGACGTCTAAAGTTTGTACATGTGAAGGGAAAGGGGCGGTATCCATAACACAGAACAGCCTACAGGTGGAGGGGATACTTGTGACGACTCTATAATAAGTAAGTAGTACCTGTTGCAGGAAGGGAGGAGGGAGCTCAGGGAGGATTTATCACTAAACCATAGTCAGTGGGAATCAAATCTACATTAACCCTGTAGTAGTCAAGGGAACTACAAAAAACTACACGTTTCAGGGTGCGCCGGGTGATGGGTATCGTGCCTACTAGTGTAACCAGCACACTCCTCAGGGCGACACTACCACTAACAGGTTCTGCAACAATTTAAGGGAAAAAATATAGACCACTATTGAGGGACAGAAGGGTGTGGAAACACTAGTATCACCTTTCTTCGGGATGGCCAGAACTACACGGAGTCGAGGTCAAACGTTCGCTAACGACTAAGAATTCTTAAAGTGCCAGGTATATAAGGAACGATATGATCTGATCTATTCTTTTTTTAGTTGTGTCGTCAGCATGGTTAATTTGGCAAAGTAAACGAATCCGTGCAGTCCTTATAGTGAGCATACAACCAAGCAGTAGTTGCAGCAGCTGCAGCCGCGATGGCAGCAGGAGCAGCAAAAGGGAAGCAGCAGCAGCAGGCCAGAAAAAGCAACAAAGCTTTATGAACGAACCCGCGTCGCAGGATGAGGGTACAGCGGGCGCGCTTCGTCACTGGGCGGGGGGGCTCCACGGCGGTGATCGTCAAGTCGCACCTGCAAATTACCCCGTGAAAGGACAGGTTAACACCCAAAGGAGAAAGACGGCACAGGGAAGGATGTAGATGAACACTGGTAAAATGTGGCCACATCGAGGCCGCTGAAAGAAATGACGGATTGGGTGGCGTCCAAATTAATAGAATGACGCCACAATGAAGAAAAAAATCGTAATGCCCCTTCATGTCAACGGACAGGTGGGGAGAGAGAGAGAGAGAGAGAGAGAGAGAGAGAGAGAGAGAGAGAGAGAGAGAGAGAGAGAGAGAGAGAGAGAGAGAGAGAGAGAGAGAGAGAGAGAGAGAGAGAGAGAGACCGCGCTTTCATCCTAAACACGAATAGGTCTCAAGAAAACACAAACACTAACAAAAGTCCTCTGGGAAAACACGCTCGGATAAAGAGGTGAAGGAGTACTGTAACTACCTCTACTCTCGCACACACGAAGCTGAAGCAACTGTAAGAAAATGATGGAGGGCAGCGTCTTGTCCTCTTATTAAGGTGGCGAGACACGACACACAGAGGAGAGAAGGGAGTCAGCCCATGGCATAAAGTAAGCTGGTAATGAGCAGTGACAGTAGTGAGAAAGGAAAAGAGACTTCTATTTTTAGAGAAATGCAGCTAGGTGGCTGAGTTTTTTTTTATGAGTTTGAGAGTTAAGAGTAAGTGAGATTAAAATAGGGATTTCAAGGGAAGCACTCAAAAGAAAGAGGGAAAACAGTAGAAATTGATACTCGCAGAAATGCCGCACTTACCCTGCACCGTAGACGACTTCACGACACTATCCTAAGTAGATCACAACAAAACTACAACATAAAGTAATTCTTCCTTATACACCAGGTTTAGCTAATGAGAGGACACCAAGAAGAGACATTTCCATGCTACTGAAGAATAAGAATTCTCCCCAAGATAATACAAGAGTCTGTGGGAGAGAAGCGACTGTAGAAGGAGGAGGAGGAGGGATAAAGGGTAGATGGGGGAAGGCTGCGGGCGCGTAGAGCAATGGACTATAGGGGGAACGCAAAAAGTTGTAGGGAGGGAGCCGTACAAATTGTGAGGAAGAAGGGTTGTGTCAGTGGGCCTTGGGGGCGTAGGTAGGATGTGTGTGGGGGGAGAAAATACCAGGAGGGGGAAGGAGAGGGGGATGCGCCTTCTCTTAACATGCCTCCACCACCACCACCCCAACGTCTGCCTAAAGTTCCTCCACTGAACACCTGCAAGTTAACTGTTCAATGGCCACAGAAGTACTTGGATGAACAGGACACACGCCATCAGTCACGCTGAAAGAAACACAGTATGCATCTCCTCTAAGACAACAAGACCCTACAATGTCAGTAATGATGCCGACAATATCAACAAGAACACTGTACTATGAAAGCAAGTTCAGCGCCAGAAAAGTCGACAGTCCAGGCCATGATCGATCTTTTCTTGTTTCCAGGATGGCGTCGCGCGTATTACTGCACCGTGAAGGTTAATCTTAGCAACACTACCTAACTTCCTGTGTGCGAGCCCGAGAGAGAGAGAGAGAGAGAGAGAGAGAGAGAGAGAGAGAGAGAGAGAGAGAGAGAGAGAGAGAGAGAGAGAGAGAGAGAGAGAGAGAGAGAGAGAGAGAGAGAGAGAGAGAGAGAGAGAGAGAGAGAGAGAGAGAGAGCAGGGGGTGCACAGGAAGCATGAATCGCCACTCGCTTATTTTTTTTCTTTTTTAGGGGACGGCAGCAGCAGCAGGTAAGCAGGTAAGCAGGCAAGGCAGGAGGGGGCGGCTTTCCTACCCTCTACGGGCGTAATTGCATTTAAGGTCTCTCATTTCTGCTTTCGTTTCTATCTCGGTCGCATTCAAAAGTTTACGTGCCTGACTAATATTACATTTATCTATTATTGTATTCCAAGGCACATTTTTTACTCTTTTTTTAGGAACTACTTGCAATAAACTGAAAACAAAATGGTGGGCAACATATAGAAATAACATCACCACGAGCCACTTAGCCTTCTATCAAGAAAAAAAAGAGGAACTTACTCTTGAGTGCTTAAAAAAAAAAATTCTGTTCAAGTGAAGTTATATGGGCGTACCAAGAGCGTTTTAATCATTCCAGTAACAGTTTGGTGATTCCGTTTTATTAGTAAGCGGAAACGTTACGAGAGATGGAATTACGTGTGACTTATGAAAATAGTTGTGTCTTGATATAAGAAGAACACGGGGCAACGAGTATACAGGGGTGAGGTATCGGTCGACGGTGTTGTGTTACAGTCGTACAATCAATAGTCTATGCTTACTCTCGGACACAACGACTTTCTGTACTCTTTATCAAGTGGTCTATGTATGTATAGGATGGCTTATCAATTCATTCGGGTAACACACACATAAATAAGCGTCATATTGAAGGACACGACGCCCGATCTACGAGTATGTGCATTTCCGTGATATTATCCTAAGACGTTTGATATTTAAGTTATTCTAGCGGTAGGACACTTCAAGGCCTCGCTAACAACACCCCGCAACGCAGCTACAAGGTCCTTCACCACTACCACCACTATAAGCAGATATCGCCCTTATTTCCTCTCCCCCTCTCCCTCTCTCTCTCTCTATCTCCCTCCCTCCCTCTCTCTCTCTCACACACACACACACAACCACAATTAGTCATCAGGTTACTAAGAATACCACGAGAGGTACACCGTGCAGGCAGACATACTGACAGACAGACGGACGCACTGACAGCCAGACACTCACTCTTACATAACAAAAGCACATGATATTTTATGTGTGTGTGTGTGTGTGTGTGTGTGTGTGTGTGTGTGTGTGTGTGTGTGTGTAACCAATCACAACAAAGAGGATAAAACTAAGATATCTTTACGAGAAAATGTTGCTTCACACAAATGTTTTTAATTTACTCATTTCTTTAATCGTGCAACATCCTCGTAGCTTCACGACCTCTGTACAGCTGCGTGACGATGTCCTTGCCTAGCACCTGGGAGAGGAGTGACTCGCTTCCCGCTCAAAACGTTGTGTACACTGATGAAGGAGGAGATACTTCGCTTCTTGTACAAGAGAATGGGGTGTGTGTTGTGTGCAAGTTATCAGCCTTATCCGCAGATTGGACTGTATGACCTCCGAGGTCTCCGCCAGGCATGTAACTAGCGCTCACGAGTCCAACACGTGACCCTCGACTAAGTTATTCACCAATAATGACGACAAGCTCTACGGAGGCACATTTAGTTTAAATATGTCTACAATCGCATCGCCATCATAACAAAGAACTATGACTGACCTCACGGCACCCAGGCAGACAGATGGACAGCCTGGCAAACAATCACCGATCCTGAAAGCTTGACAGTCAACCAGTGAACCTAACAGCCTCCCAGCCAACCACCACGACAACCACACAAACAGCTAGATAATCAGTGACCCAACCAGCCAACCAGCCAGCCAGCTAGACAGACAGACAGACAAAAAGTTACCAGGAAGGGAGCGCGGCAAGAGAATAGATATCACTTAGTGGTGATTATCATGATATATGAAAATAGTATCAACGAACAGACAAGCTCGCTCACACACACATACACATACACAAATATAGACACACACACACACACACACACACACACACACACACACACACACACACACACACACACACACACCTTTCCGTCGTGATCCTCGAAAAATAAGAGGTAACTAAGCAAACGAATTCTCGCATGTTTACGATAAGACCACGCACATGAACAGGACAAACTAGAAAGTATTAACGCAGAGAGAAGAATACGACAGAAGATAAATAAGGAGGAAGAGAAGGAGAACAAGGGCATGAGGAGGCCAGCCAATCAGGTAAGACCGGCCATGTTTCTTCTCGGCCTACGTATGGATGTATGTATAATCGTACACAATGAGACGATCGTAAACAACTCAGACACAAATGACTCCACTTGTGACCTTCATTTCACACACACACACACACACACACACACACACACACACACACACACACACACACACACACACACACACGTTGTTGTTGCTGCTGTAGTTATTGTTGATGTCCCCGCCCTTATCCTCCTAGCTGTCCTCGAAGATTTGGCTGGAGACTAGAAGAGGAGGAGGACCACGACGCAAGGAACGGGCAGGCTGGGCGGGTTGCACATGAGGTGTAGGGTGTGTGGGGTGGTTGGGTCTGACGGCCACGATTAGGGGGGAAGAGAAGACGTGGGGCCCCAAAAAGGGTATGAGGGTGGGGGGAATAAACGGGGGATAGGGTCAGTTGGGCCCTCACTAATTGGGAGAAGGGAACTGAGGTACATGAGAAGGGGGAGGGTGGGATGACGAAGGCTGTCGAGTGAGTAGGGTGGACGCGGGTGGGTGCTGGCTGGGTGAGTAGCTATGGGCAACACGAGGGCGGGTATAAGGCATGGGGACAGTGTGGCGAAGGTATGGGCAAGGCGGGGGAAGACAGGTTGTTGCGGGAGGGGAGGCACTGGGTGTAGAGGACAGGTGAACAATGCATAGAGTGAGATATGGCTAGGAAGAAGGAGGAGGAGGAGGAGGAGGAGGAGGAGGAGGAGGAGGAGGAGGAGGAGGAGGAGGAGGAGGAGGAGGAGGAGGAGGAGGAGGTTTTCAGGTCGGGTGCCTAGGGGCGGGGACGTGAGTGATGACGAGAGAGGGAGCTCCTTGGGTGATGATCATAGGTTTTGGCCCGGATGGGGAAGGAAGGGAGGGAGGGAGGGAGAGGGATAAAGACGGGTGGTGACCACGGGTGAGCAAGGCAGGGGTGATGACCTGAGATGAAGAAAGTACAAGATTTGCACAAGGAAGAACGAGTACCAATATTCACTATAACGAATTCGACATCACTACAGACCTTGCGACACTGCCTCTTTAGTGGGTGGTTTGGGCAGGTCGGCCTGGGCTTGCGAGTACACCACCGCCCCAACACAACTACCTACAGACAGCCTTGTTCCGACACACAGGTCTTTGGCGTCTCCGCACTGAAGCAGGGAGGGGCGACGTCTCCAACGACTCCTAAGCACCACAGGGAGGGGTAATATCCACAAGATGAGTAGTTATAACACGGTCCCCTAGCCTCGCCTCGCCTCGCCCCTCCACTCGCCGCCACCCCTACGCCAGGCATCGACCCACAAAGGAGAGGGAGTAGTGGTGCGACCCACAGGCAGCACTACCCTTGCTAATAACCCCGGCTAACCCACACCCACAGTGTCATTATCGCAACCCTCAGGCCCCAGCCTTAGATCTCTGTTCACCTTCATTAAGGGAACCCTGTTATTAAACGGAATGTGGCAGAAGCCTCTACCTCATTACCGGCAACTTTAAGCCGCTATTGGAGGAGCTGTAAGCTTTTACCTTTCCCTTCCTGCCATCGCCTGCCCTGCGAGGCCTCCAGGACGCGCTGGTTTGTCGTCTTGCAGTGCAGCGTAAGGGAGGGGAATGATCACTGACCACGATAGCTGTGGTGATCGTGGGCGACGACCACGATTACTGAGGCCATTGAAGGGATGGCAACACTGCTGCTATCGCTGGTGCTCACTCGGCTTGCAGTCTACATAAAGTATTTTGTATACTACATAAGTGCATTGGCAATCTATGTAGATACGCAAATGTAATCACGCAAACACACATACAAACTACACCTCTTTGTACATATATGCACAAAGAGATGTACATGTGCAAACACAAACAAACGCACACACGCACACACACACACACACACAAGATGATGAACAACCGCAAAAAATAACGCAAAGACCTCATTACGCAATTCATCTCTCTCTCTCTCTCTCTCTCTCTCTCTCAAAGGGATACGGATGCAAGGAGGAGGAGGAGGAGGAGGAGGAGGAGGAGGAGGAGGAGGAGGACCTCATCTCCTCAGCCCATCCGGTTATGGGGAGCCCCTCGTCCACGTTCCATCTGCCGCCACGCCACACTGACCCCCAACCTGTGGCAGATCGAGCACCTCCCTTCATTCCCCGCCGCCGCCGCTGCCACCACCATCACCACTACCACCACCACCACCACCACCACCCTTCCGTAGTGCAGCCGGATATACTTAATTTACGAGGTGTGTGTGTGTGTGTGTGTGTGTGTGTGTGTGTGTGTGTGTGTGTGTGTGTGTGTGTGTGTATAGGAACGCTTGGGTTGAGAGAGAGAGAGAGAGAGAGAGAGAGAGAGAGAGAGAGAGAGAGAGAGAGAGAGAGAGAGAGAGAGAGAGAGAGAGAGAGAGAGAGAGAGAGAGAGAGAGAGAGAGAGAGAGATGTCAAGTGGATGAGGGGAAAGGGTGGAGGGGGGAAAATGCACGCATACTTATCACACACACACACACACACACACACACACACACACACACACAACGAGAAGGCGGATGCAGTAGAGAAATACAGAAAAGTGACATTAAAGAGATAGGCAAAAGGAGGAAACTACCGAATAAATAGAAGCGAATTGGGAGAAGCAAAAATAAAGGAGGATATAAAGGAAAATTAAAGAGATGAGAAACAGGAACACAAACCAAGGAACTGTCAATGTTTGGTGGAAAAATGTGGAGGGTTATGAAAATGTGTTGATGGAAAAGCGAGTAATAGCAGTAGTAGTAGTAACAGCAAAAGTAGTAGCAGTAGCAGTAGTAATAATAGTAGCAGTAGTGGTAATAGCAGAAGTTACAAAAGGAAAAGAAAAGAAAGGAAAGATAGATTAATACAAAACAATCTTTCTCACACACACAATAGATGAGCATACTGTACTGAAAGTAAAATGTTGAGGAATCAAGGCCATTCATCCAACATTGGGAAAAAGGAAGGCGATCCTCAGGAATGATAAATATGGCGAAACAAAAAGAGCACAGCGGCATACACTCTCCCTCTCACTCTCACTCTCTTAACTCATCACCACTATACACTCCACCATACACCACATGTTTGTTCTACCCCCGCGCTGCTCTCCTTTCTTCTTGCTTTTCTTTCTCTTCTTCGTAACAAATGGCTGGTACTAACCTCGTCCTAGTGTGCATATTCAAAAGTGTGGCTGATTTTGTGCCTGTATGCTCTGTGGTTCAGACGTAAATGTTTAATAACATAAATAAATACAACTTGGTCTAAAAACACGAGTTAGTTACTATATCATAGCCATTTTTTCTTATGGTACCATGTGCTGAAAAATTCAGTGTTAGTGGTGGTAGGGGTGGCGGTAGTAGTGGTGGTGTAAGTGTGGCGTGGGATGTGTTGGCACGGCCTCTACTAATGACAGGTGAGGTAGAGCATGAAGGCACGGTATTTAGTGAAACAACACGCAGTTTGTTAGGAAGGGGCAGCAGAGAGAGAGAGAGAGAGAGAGAGAGAGAGAGAGAGAGAGAGAGAGAGAGAGAGAGAGAGAGAGAGAGAGAGAGAGTGTTAATTTGAGTGAGTACAGCAGCTGTTTTTAAGGGTTTATCGTTTACCAGTCTCCTTGACCACCCTCGACTCCCATCCCTGCCATTCCATCCCTCCTCTTTCAAGGTTGCAGCTATCGCACTCTGGAACTTCACCTTAGCCACAAGCCTCTGCACGCTACACCCCCCTGTCCATACCTACCCTACATCCTCCTTTACCTTGCCCCGCCCCTCTCGCCTATGCACCCTCCAGCTTCCCTCTTACCTTCATCCCTCTCTTTACCTCCCTCCTTTACTTTTTTTTCCACAAACGACATCGAATTCCTCGGTTATTGTGACTAATAACTAAACTTGAGAGTTTTAAGAGAAAATTTTGTCAGTTACAATAATGCCCATTATCACAGAATGGAGTATTACAGCCAACCAAAGAAACTGTGTTACGTTGGGCAGCGGATATAAGCACAGACTCGTAATGGCTTCTGAGTGGCCTCCAGTCGCTAATGGCGTCCCACAAGGATGTGTTCCTGCATCAAGATAAGTTATACGAGTTTTTGCTGCGAAAGTGCTGCAATATTAAGTGAACATTCAATTGCACCCGGGCAAGATGGGCTAAGCCGGCATGAAGCCGAGTGGTCACCATTGTGGGAGAAATCATTAAAAAACAACATTCGCGTTTTTTTTAAGCGAAATAACAAAATCTACTATGTGATAATAGTGTTCAGGTTAAAAGGGTTGCACATAAAAGATATTAAGAACACAATTACCGGCAACGATGATGAAGTTTTTTTTTTCTACAATATAACGAAAGACGAAGAAAAGAAGTTTACAGAATAGGATCCTAAATCTTTTGACAAATATTTTATAAAAAAAGCCTGCCTGTTCAAACAACACTTGCAATCAGAATGTTGTGCAATCAAAGACTACCAAGGTTATGCAACAAAACTGGAAGCTTTCTTGTGCAAGAAGTCTTACAAGAAGAGCTTTATATAATTAGACCAGTTCTCCTTAAAGGAAAAGAAAAAGTGGTTTAAGAGGTTACTGAATGTTTTATACTTTGTAATAGAGAAAGAGTATCATGCAAAAAGTTTGGTAAATTCTCTTCATAAGATCTGATGGAAAAAAAAAAAAAAAAAAAAAAAAAAAAGGAATATAACTCTGGTATGGACATTAGATCAGACCGAAACATTTGTACCAGCGAGACTATTGGAACGCTTACATGCAGTCACCAGTCACTCTGGGAGACTAAAACGATGGACAGGGACCACGGCGGACCTCGCGTCCACTGATACCACAAAAAAAAAAAAAAAAAAAAGCACCCCGGTGTGGCTCGGTGACGATGACCAGCACAGCAATATCAGACGTGACACCCAAGTTTTTGAAGTACTCCTAACTCTCTCTCTCTCTCTCTAGTAGTAGTAGTAGTAGTAGTAGTAGTAGTAGTAGTAGTAGTAGTAGTAGTAGTAGCAGCAGTAGTATGGTAAACACTAAAATCAAGAGACATAAACTTCATACACCTACGCAGCTCATAATTTTCCCAAACCGGAACTTTGCTTGGCCAAGAGAGAGAGAAGAAGAAGAAGAAGAAGAAGAGAAGAGAGAGAGAGAGAGAGAGAGAGAGAGAGAGAGAGAGAGAGAGAGAGAGAGAGAGAGAGAGAGAGAGAGAGAGAGAGAGAGAGAGAGAGAGAGAGAGAGAGAATATGTTTACAGTCAGTACTACGAGACGGGTTTGGGAGATGGTGTGGTGCTGGTGTTGAGGTCGAGTCAGCACTGAGAGTCTACGAACAGAGAGGTTGTGGTGATAGTTAGGGTGACGCCGAGTGTAATCAGTATTGAGTGATGGTAACAAAATCTGGTGAGCACTATTGGTTAAAATAAGTAAGTACTCTTGTTCTCAAACACATTCTATCAACCTCACTAATGCAAGAGTTAGTCAGTATGTACCCTCTTTCATCACCTTCACTAGTAAATACATGATTTTTTTTGTTTTTCCGTTTCCTTTAACAAACTATTTCAAGGGCAGACTATCACTTAGGTTCTTATTCTCTAATCTTAATTTTCAAAGGCCACAGAGATCATTAGTCACGTTCTTATGGGTGTTTTTGTCATTGACGGTGGCGAATCTTCCTAAACCAACGACTATAATCATGAAACACACACACATACACACACACACAAGATAACTTAATAACGTTCACGAAACATTGTGAAAATCTGCCGAGATAAAACTACGCTGTGCATACGAAATACAATCTTCCCAGTTCTTTCTTTGCACTCTTGATCAGCCTCCTTCACACTCGATAAAAGATAAAGTATCAATAACAATAATAATTCGCAACTGCCTAACCACCATGGCACAACGTGAATGAAAAGTTCTTGAGATAGGCAGGGTTCTTGAAAGCGAGAATGCGTACAGGAAGTCGAGGTGTGGCGCCCGCATGATTGATTGTCTTTTTACGCCTTGTGGGTTGGCAAGAGTCGGTGCTTCTCTACGCGACAATATTATGATAAGGTTCTCTGGCGCGTGACTATTATTACCGGCAGTGTTGGTGGGTGGCTGGAGAAGACACGAATTAGTACTTCTTGGGGAAGTGAAGTGCGTGAAGGGCTTCCTGCTTCCTTTAGGGTGCGCACGATAATAAGTCTGTGCAGGGAGGGAATCTTGTAAGTGGACGTCTGGTGGGTCGGGGCGTTCATCTTGACGGTGTGTGCGCTGTGCTCTTATCTGTTGCCTTTTTCTTTCTTATTCCTATCCGTAAAGGGTGGTTATTACTGGTATGCTTCTGAGTTTTATGTTACACAAAGGTGGATCAACATATTGCTCCACATTTTTTTCTTTTTTAAGCTATGATCCAAAGCGCCTGTAGGTATACTGAAAGAGCATGTATAGGAAATATGTAAAGTATGTATAGGAAATATGTAAAGTAAAAAAAAAATTGTTAGTAATAAGACTGATGGCGAAGAAATAAAATAGGAGGAAGCTAAAAGGCTGCTTCCCAAAGTGGTGCATCCCTCACCGCCACCTGCCGGGAAAAGACAGGTCAAACATGCAGGTAGTAAGGACACATACTAGTCACCGCACAGTCCATAATACGGCTTCATGGAGAGGTTTGTGCAGTTTAAGCTGAAGTGAACACTGAAAGCTCAATTTTCGCCTATAGTAGTGAGGAGGATCCACACACGGCAGTCAACACAGCCGCGGCCACGTGGTAGAGCGAGGGTGGCACTGCGCGCAACGAACCCAATGACGGCGCGACTGGCTGCCGCCACGGGCGTCCCCACTGGCGGCAGCCCTTCGACATAAAGGTGACCTATCGAGGGCTTGCCCAGTGGTAAAACTTCAACTGGTGAGGATGACTAGGATAACCTGTCATCTAAACCTGTGTTCAGAGTCAAGAGTCACCATGCTGTGTGTGTGTGTGTGTGTGTGTGTGTGTGTGTGTGTGTGTGTGTGTGTGTGCGTAAAGCTGTTCCTCAGCGTACAATCAACCAGTGCCTGCCTTCCACAACATGGGCGATGGGGATGGGAATGGGATTAGGGCTGGGGTGGGTGGTCAGCAGCAAGGCGTGGGCAGGAAGGGCCAAGCCCACCACCTAACGCCGGAAACGTTTCGAGATTTTATAATGTATTACGAAGGTGGACCTGGCTTTGGAGAAGAGTACACAAGTGTGACTACTGCAACTCGGGAGGAACACTTGTGCATCCAATACGATAAAGAGTTAACATTAGTTAATATAATGACGTCACACTGGATGCAGCCATATGGAAAAAAAGAAAAAAACATACCTGGGTGCCAGCAAAGTTTATCAGTCAGTCCCCATTAACGTAGCGAGTGCTTAATTATGTTCAATTCATACTAATCTTTTCGCCCACTATCCTCCATGTTTCTAACCTTCGATACAGCTGCGCGTCCTGCTTTACGTCATGAAGTTAATATTTACACTAACATGAATAAGTTTTCAAGAATAAAAATCATGACGGATGTTCCTCAACTTCCGCACTATTCCATTAACGACACTTCACAAGCTCACGACGAGTAAATTATCGACTCACAAACTCAAGACGAAAAAAACGAAAGCGATCACTAAAACTAATATTCCAAGTTTTATATACACATTTTATTTTCTCACAGCGTTGGCGTGACAGCTGTGGCGTGTGATGGTTTGCGGTAATTACAAAGCAGTAAAACTTGACCAAAGTAACAACTCTTCATCGATCCCCTGAATCTGAAGGTTCTTCCTCTACTTCCATCATGCTAAGGCTCCACCTACATGAGTAGAGGCGACTTCACCACCGGGTCTACGTCGTACCACAATATGGTTGGAGAGGCAGCCCGTTCCACCCTTTTCCGTCATTAAGGTCGGCCATCACACGACGCTCGGGCGGGGCGGGCTTGCCGAGGGTCCAGAGTTACTCGTCCTTATCACGAACTTGTGGCCGCTGACGTGTAAATTTGTACCAAGCAGAAACCTCACTGGCGCTGAAGTAAAACGGAAGCGAAGGGAAGCAGAAACGAGTAGGGAAACAGGGAAGACAGGAATGAAAAGAGTGAAAAGACACAAATAAGGAAATAGTGGACGTCGAAAAAATTTGAACCACATTGACGCCAGAGAAAAAGGGAAACGGGACAAATAGAGAAGGAAGAGCAAAACACATGAAAAAAAAAAAAATAGGAAGGTAGAGAACGAGGAGCTGCGTGACCTACACCGAGGCCACTGCCACCGTAAACCTTGCGAAGTTACGACTACTGCGAATGAAATATTTGTATACTTTCTACCTTCTACCTGGACTTAGGATTAACAAAAAAAAAAAAAAAAACACCAGGCAGCCTTGGATAGGAGGGATAAGGATTGGCTACTCCATACACATGCATACACATATACACATATACACATCCAAGCAATTTCACACTAGATTATATAATATAAACAAGACGTGAGACAGACACCCTTTAGACTTCATTTAAATCTAAGCAATGAATGTCACACTGTCAATCAAGAAAAAAGATGAGATACAACGCCTTCTACTAAGACTGTCCCTCTAACTTCTTGCCCCTCACCCACACAAACAAACACTCTCTCGCTCTCTCTTGGGTGCGCTATAGCGTGGGTGTTGCGAGCGACCCCACGCGCCCATCTCACGCCACTATACAGTATTCATCATGCCCCACGTGTCCTTCCGTCTCCTCGGGTCGAAGGTGTGCTGTTGTTGGCGTCTGCATAAATTATTTCATAGGTGGACCGTGAACCATGGAACGTGGATCGCCGGCAAGTGTGTGTGTGTGTGTGTGTGTGTGTGTGTGTGTGTGTGTGTGTGTGTGTGTGTGTGTGTGTGTGTGTCTGGGTGTATGGAGGGGGATGGTTCTCATAATGGTAGTCAGTCTTGTGTTGCTTCGTCTGATGAGTTTTTGTATTGTTTTGTCTGAAGTGGGTAGTTCTGTTGTGGCAGAAAGCTGAGTCGTCGTCTGTGGTTCGACCTTCAACTTAATCTCTCTCACTCATGTAAAACTTTCTCGCTCTTGCTCTCTCTCATAGCGTCCTCTACAGTCTACACTATCTTACCCAGTGCATGGATCGAACCAAGATACCTAACAACACACACACACACACACACACACACACACACACACACACACACACACACACACCAGCCCGACAGTCAAACTAAAACTCAACCAGAGAGCATCATAAATGACACGTAAATAGAGCTGGAGTCTCAAACTACAATAATAATCACCCCTTCACGGATGTTGGACATGCTCTGCTGCCATGACATACAGGAAGCTAAGAAAAATTTGGGGGAAGTGAGGAGACAAGATAAGAGAGGATGTCACATTTACGATCACTCACGCACTCACTCATGTAATCACAAAAAACATTCCGTTCACTCCTTCCTTCCTTCTTCATGAGCTTTCTTGCCTCAGCCTCAGTACACGATGCCTGTGGTCAAGTGGCTTATCATCAACAACAACAAATATGGCAGACGCTGTAACCTTGACTCATTAAAGAAGATTGCTAACACATTTTTATCCAGATGTTCAGTATTATTGCAGTTTCCGATGTGTAGTTATTGTAAGTGTTCGTGAGCACAATAACTAGCATTGGCACTACAACTCTTGGTCTTCATCAAGTAGAATCAGAATGACGAATGAGGGACGGACCATCACTGCTGGCCTTCCTTAACCCAATTCTCACCCTCTCCCTCTCTCATGCGTCGCCAGAAGCAGCGCCACTCCACCACCACTGCTGCCGAGCAAGTCCTCCATCACATCGGGACAATGACAACAAACCATAACTTACACAAGGCGAACATTAGCCCTTCAACTCATGGTTACTACATTACGGCCGCGTGGAGACCCAGACAAACAGGCCGCGGCTAACATACACAGCTGTTGTTGACGGGACCTGCTGCCTCCTGTACCCCGATGATAGTAACGTCGTAATGCTCTGGGAGGAACACAGACACGCGCACTCACAGACAAGGCCAAACACATACATTCAACACATATTCATTTATTTTTCCTATTAAATCGATCCCCTAAATGAGTGTATCCCGCTCCCCTAAGTTTCGCAAACCTCATCAGTAAAGTCTAGCTCGTTATAAAATATATAAAGTGTTCATTTAGACGTGGGAGTAAAGTGTAGCCAAGGTTATGCACACCTCACTAGTTTTGGTCGAGACCTTCACGACACTTTATATGCACTGAATGAATTGATGCCATGCACGTATAAAGAGTAGCCTCTGCATAACATATCACAATTACCTAGCTACAATATTCTGGAAGCAAAGTTGCGAGTAATATAAATAAACCAGTGCTTAAACGAAAATGCCAAGGATAAATAAAGAGCTGACAAATTCATGCCATGCACGTATAAAGTACGGTCTCTCCATAACCTATCCCAATTACCTAGCCACGATATTCTGGAAGGAAAGTTACGAGTAATATAAATATATCAGTGCATCAACGAGAAACCCAAGGATAAATCAAGAGCGGACAAGCCAGGAACATGCATGGAGAAGATGCAATGCTAACCTAGAGGTACACATTAGGACAATTGGTGACGACATTATCTTATCTGTAAGAAACGCAGATAACAGAGCTGGTCGACGCCAAGCGGTATGTGTCAAGGCAACAAATACACAAAAATTCCATTTCACACGAAATACTAAAAGGAGAGATACTGAAGGACACGGGAGAGTGATGGATGGAGGCAGGAAGTATGACAAGAGACGCAGGAACGGATATAGAAAGGGACAAATGGAGGCATGACGGCTGTGTAGCAGGACGAAAGAAGAGGGGGTTTGATGGGCAGCTGATAGGAAAGAGAAACATACCCAGAGTACGTGTGTGTGTGTGTGTGTGTGGGGTATAACGTGTCAGCGAATGCGTGTCAGAGGTGTGCGGGGGCATAACAGCATAACGGTGGCGGCGAAGTGATACCAGATATGACAGCATTGGGGAAGAGAACAGGCTGCGAAGGTTCATGATGTTAGTGGACACGTGTGTGAAAAGGGGGATGCTTTTGGCTTGTCAGCGAGTGTCACGGGCAGGCAAAATGTCAGCTGGTAAAGGATTACTAGGAAGAGGAAGAGTATTAGAGCGTAAGGTTGCTGGGTACATGCACTGAAAATGAATATACAAACATACGCATATACGAATTCACCACCTAACTATCATCTTTATTGCCATTAAAGTGCCGCTTGACCTTCACCTGTCTAAAAATCATTACCGACTGCCGCTACTTAACTCGCATGACGCCCATTCATAACCAGAGAGAGAGAGAGAGAGAGAGAGAGAGAGAGAGAGAGAGAGAGAGAGAGAGAGAGAGAGAGAGAGAGAGAGAGAGAGAGAGAGAAATAGTGTGTGTGTGTGTGTGTGTGTGTGTGTGTGTGTGTGTGTGTGTGTGTGTGTGTGTGTGTGTGTGTGTGTGTGTGTGTGTGTGTGTGTGTGTGTGTGTGTGTGTGTGTGTGTGTGTGTGTGTGTGTGTGTGTGTGTGTGCGCGCGCGCGCGCGCGTCGGAGGGCGATGTATACAGAGATCAGTTGAGTATGTTGGCGCGGAGTTGGTGCACGCTGGACTAAAGGCTGGTTGAGGTATGCGTGGCGTCACTTCACTCCTCACTCTCCGCCACCCTGTCCCTCATCCCCACACTCACCTTACGAGCGCATCACCACCACCACGTGCACGCTGTATCACATGGCACGCTGCCTAAACGCACTCTCGTGTAACTAGAACCTCTTGTACGCTTGTCTAACGCATTACGCACCGTCTCATGATCAATATACCACCTAAATGAAAGGCTCGCATTCTGAAGCGCTCTGATCTCGCACCACAACTATTTCAAAGGTGACAGAGATAACCAGCCACGTTGTCAAGACTGTTTCTCCTGTTAATAATGTAAAAATCTTGTTACTATGTCACTGGAACCATAATAAGCAGTAGCACTTCAATTATAGGGGCTTTTGAATGCAGCGGAGGTGCAACCCAATTGTCGCAGAATAGAATAAGATAATACCACACGCCATCTAACGCAAGGTATGCCCACTAACGCACCGACACTTGTGGTCGACGCATGTGTGAGACATCTATCGCACCCTGCACACTATGACGCGCCGCACGCCAGGTAGAGTACACCACACGTTTCCTCACACGCCGCACCGTGAGCTGACTAACGCACCACATCAACCTGCGCCGACCCCTCGCGCCCTGTGGCTGGAGCTAGGCAGTACTGTAGGTGTGTGTGTGTGTGTGTGTGTGTGTGTGTGTGTGTGTGTGTGTGTGTGTGTGTGTGTGTGTGTGTGTGTGAGAGAGAGAGAGAGAGAGAGAGAGAGAGAGAGAGAGAGAGAGAGAGAGAGAGAGAGAGAGAGACATACTTAGGATCTGAACACACACACACACACACACACACACACACACACACGAGCGGGCTTCATATTCTTATATTCCTGTATAAATGCGTATGGGCAAGTAAATGAATAAACCACACTGCAAGAGAAGAATAGCATTAGCTTACCAAATTGGAAAAGAACAATAATATGAAAGCCACAGGAGGAAGAAGAGGAAGGCGAGGAGGAGGTAGTCAGGATGAGGACGAAGGTGGCAAAACAGAATGCAAAACACAAAAATACATTAAAATACGAAATAAAAAAAAAATGCCACGAGGAATGACAAAAAAAGAAAAGTTGTACGCCTCTCTCTCTCTCTCTCTCTCTCTCTCTCTCGTTCCCCCCGCCACACACACACAGCCTTGCCTATCACCACAGCAGCCCCCCACGAGGGTTACTGATAACACCCCGAAGAAGGACAGTGAGGTGGGCGTGTTGCAAATAGCCTAAGGAGCGGAGACACAAATCACGGGGCAGGTTAGCAGGTAAACAGGAGGAGGAGGAGGAGGAGGAGGAGGAGGAGGAGGAGGAGGAGGAGGAGGAGGAGGAGTCAAGGTTCGTTTCGTTGTCCTGTCCACATAATAGGCAGACCCACCCACACACAACCTTTCTTATTTCGACTGACGCCAACAGACACCTTGACTTGACTCACCCTGGTCTGTGTTCACTCCGCCACCATCTTAACGCCCTTGGAAACCTGTAGAGGGTGACTTTTGTTCCCCCTTTCCTATCATTCTTCTTCTTTTCAGTCCTCTCTCCTTCGTACTACATTTTATCATCTTTTTACTTGAATTCGGTGAGTTCTCTGTTCTCCGCCTTCTGTTCATTTGCTTTCATTCTCAGCCTCGCTATTCTTTGTATTTCTTCTCATCATCTCATCCACTTGTCTTGATAATTTTTCTCTAGTTATATTCTTCCTTCAATTTTTCCTCTTCTTACTCCTTTCATCACGATTTTTTCTCTCTATTTCTTATCACCTTGCTTCATTTATGTAATATTGAAGCCGAAAATCTTGTTTGTAATATTTTTGATGTTCTTTATTACAATGTTCCTGATCGTTTTCTTCATTTTTTTCATCTTGGTCAGGTATTCTTCACTTCACATATCCTCTACTTCTCTGTCTGGTCACATTTTTTTTTCATTCCTCTCTTGTTTAGTGCGTTCGCTTGTTTTTCCTTTCATTCTTTCAAGTTCCCTTCCAGTTCTTGATTTTTTCTTATAATTTCTCTTCCTTCCTCCTGCTCTAATTCTTGTATTTTTGATTAATTTATTTTCTTCTACCACTAGTTTTATCTGGTCTCATTCTTCTCTTTGTTCCCTTTATTTCTTTTTTTGTTCTTCGTTATATTTTTCGTTCGTTTTGTTTGGTATGTGTGGTACTTATTACTTCTTAACCTTCATACTGTTTTTTCTATTCCTTTGTCTATTCTTTTTTCCCTTTTGTCTTTATTGTTCCTGGTTATCCTCTCAATTTTGTCAGTTTTTTTTTTTTTTTTAGTGTGAAAGGCATTTTACTCCCGACTTTCCTCCTCCTCCTCCTCCTCCTCCTCCTGCTACCATTACTACTACTACTACCACTACTACTACTACTATTACTGCTGCTACTGCTACTACTACTACTTCTACTACACCTGCACTTATTTATTGGAACATGTGAATAAAATAATGGAAAATTTTCACACTTTCCAGCCACCCATGACTATTATCTGTCCGCATCCTGAAAGTAGTTAATTTTGCAAAACCTGGGTGAGAGAAAAACAAATAAAATGTTCACTTAACTTTCTTACGTTCTCTCTCTCTCTCTCTCTCTCTCTCTCTCTCTGTGTGTGTATGTGCGTGGGTTTCCCTTTCCCTATGTCTTGCTCTTCCTAGTCTTGTATTTTTTCCTTTCTACATCTATCTTTCTGTTTTTCTCCTATTCTTCCTAGGTTTCAATCCTCCTATTCTTTCCATACTTCGTCTTACTCCGGATAGATTTTTCTTACTATTCATTTCACAATTACTACTTTTCTGTTCCTCCTATTTCCATCTTGTTTTCTCCTTCCATACCTCCTCCTTTTCCTCCTCTTATGCTTTTTTTCAGCTTTTTTTTTTCTTTACCCAAACATATCTTCTGATTCATCTCTTTTCTTCTTCCTTTCCACATTATATCATCGTCCTCTCTCTCTCTCTCTCTCTCTCTTTCTTCCACATATCCTCGTCCTCGTTCTTCTTGTCTGTCAGTCCGCCCTTCACTAACTTCCGCACGCATCACCCGCCGCCACAACCACTACAATCCCCCGCTGCTGTCCACAAACTTTCCCTGCCTTCTCCACATGCGCCGCAGACACACATCTCCTGCCTCCTCGCCTTATCCCCCTACCTCCCCTGAAGCCTCCCACGCCCCGCAATAAACCATCAAAACGAGTGAACGTTAGAAATTACTAAAAGGGGGGAGTGGACAAGTTCCCCTGGTTTATTATCTCGTGCGGGGCGCCTCCACATTAAATCGTCAGCAGAGATCATAAAACTGGTAATGAAATTCAGACCTAGGCCCGGCACACCTTCTGCGGCGCCACCCGGAGAGGAGGAGGAGGAGGAGGAGGAGAGAGATAAATAGATGGATAAGGAAGTTCCCTTCACTACATTACTCAATTTCCTTCTCCTGTCGTCTTTATCTGCGATGCAACACTGGTTCTCACGGCCGCCACTCAAGTGAAGATCTAAAGAAGCATCTGTAAATTTTGACAACGTATAGTTTCGTGTAAGGGAGGTTGTGGTAATGAATGCTTGCTTAGCGTGGCGAGGTTAAAGGTGATAGATGCGTGTGTGTAAAGAACAAGTGAAGTTTATTCCTTCAAGCAGTTTAATTAGTGACGCAGTGTAAAGCCTTAGATTTTTCTTGTGTTAGTGAATATGATGTGAGAACGTAGTACAACTTGTGTCTTACGTAAATAGAAATGGAAGGAAAGCACGCTAATGACGAAAAAGTCATTACAGGAACACAATATCAACAAAAATGTCTTAGATCTTGCGAGGAGTTTGAAAGGAAATTATTATATGGGTATTCTCAAGTTTTCAAATAGATACCTAATAAACATGTCCTGTTCCTAATGTCCAGAATGGCCAATCAAAATTCTACAAACTGACCACCAGTCATCTTCACTCACATGACTGGTGAATATTTTTATCTCTGTTATGCAAATGAATATTTCTGCGTTTCTGTGTTTGGCATTCCTGTCTCGCTTAAACAGCTAATCACTGCATGGCTGGGAACGAAGCCAACCATGCAAGGACAGAAACCATCTACATAGTACGGAAAATAGAATTCTTCTCACACACACACACACACACACACACACACACACACACACACACACACACACACACACACACACACACACACACACACACACACAGGAAAAAAAAGAGATACCCACATATCCCACAACTACAAAAAATCTACGTCTTTTTCTTTTCTCTAGTAAGGAATCCCAATGACTAATACTCCACAGGTATCTTCATTACGTTGATCAGCACGATGCTACCTGGCCAGGATGATCACCCCACACCCTCACTGCCTTCCTCCCTCTCCCTTCGAGGTCTAGCTGGGGCGAAACCTTTCTTATTTTTTTCTTATAAGACTTACGATAATTCAGTTAAAGGTTTCCGATGCTGTGTTTTAGGTTTGGATTTGAACAATGCAGCTTCAGCATTCCACTATCCTCGGTACAAATCCTGCAGGCGTTCATACCGGCAGTGGAGAAACGCAATAATAGGAAGAAGTAAGGTAAGGAGGGAGGGAAGAAGGAGCAGAGTGGAAAGGGAGGAAGGAAACAAATCAGGAAAGTAAGACGAAAGGAAGAAAACATGGGTTAAAAACAAAGGGAAGAAGAAAACGTAGGTCAGTAAAAATGGAAGTAGGAACTAAATAAGGCAAGGAATGGAGTGAGGTAGTTCAAGAAACGCATAAAGAAATGGAGATGGATAGAAAGAAAGCGAAAAAAAGAACGAGAGAGAGAGAGAGAGAGAGAGAGAGAGAGAGAGAGAGAGAGAGAGAGAGAGAGAGAGAGAGAGTATACATGTGAATAATATCCGCCTTTCGAGTTTCAAAACAAGGAAGACATCGAGTGACATCAGAATAACAACAATGATCACAATAACAAAGCAACATGATTGTATAATTACGTAGCCACTGCACTGAATGAAACATAAGAATAAGTATGATAAGCACAAAACATGCAATAGATATAATTACAACACACTCATGATAACCAGTATGTCAATTGAGAAGAGAAAGATAGGATAAGGGACAATACGAATCATAAATGATTTTGTTACTTAGTGCATGACAGAGAAGTGGAAAGTGTATTAATTTCCAAAAAAGGATGAAATTGGTTCTCTCTGAGAGAGAGAGAGAGAGAGAGAGAGAGAGAGAGAGAGAGAGAGAGAGAGAGAGAGAGAGAGAGAGAGAGAGAGAGGGATTAAGTTGAGGCAACCGTCATAAATGCATTGCCGTCTACTCTTTCCATTGTTTGCCGGAAAAAAATATGCTATGACAGGCCTGCCTCTCTCTCTCTCTCTCTCTCTCTCTCTCTCTTCCGTTCCTTCCTTCAATTCCTCGCAGTTATAAAAAAAATAGCTACAAGACAAATGGAAAAACAACCCCGCCTTTTTATTTCTTTCTGCTCTTCCCTTGTATTTCTTACCTAGGAAACGATCCCGACCCATTTCCGAGTGTGGCTGTTAAACCTTCCCGCCCTGACAGCTCCTATATTGAGTCCAACCACCTTCCACCTTTACACTTTTACTGCCCCTGACAGCTCCGAGATGAAAGCCACTCGCTAATGACTTCTACGGTAATTTTCCTTACATTTATCGAGTTACGCTGAAGTATGAAGAGAACGGATGGTTTCGGAAGGTTTAAGATATGTTTTAATATACTGAGGATCCCTCATTCACTCACTCACTCACTCACTCTCTCTCTCTCTCTCTCTCTCTCTCTCTCTCTCTCTCTCTCTCTGGTCAGTCTTGCAAAACAGAGTAAATAGATGAGCTGGAAAAAATTTTACCGAGAGAGAGAGAGAGAGAGAGAGAGAGAGAGAGAGAGAGAGAGAGAGAGAGAGAATGGGAAGAATACCAAAGTGGGTTGTATGGTGAACGAACGAGGACGATTGAGAAAAGCATGAAGCGAGGTACACACTAGAAAGAAAACGGGAGGAGGAGGAGGAGGAGGAGGAGGAGGAGGAGGAGGAGGAGGAGGAGGAGGATAAAGATACAACGCACAAAAGGGAATAAGGAACAAAGAGACAAACACGCACAAAAAAAAGGGGTGGGGTGAAGAGAAAGGAAATATTTGAAACAAGGGGACGAGAAGAAGAGAAGGAAGGTCGGAAGGAAGGAAAGTAGTAAAAAAAAAAAAAAAAACGAAGGAAGAGAAGGTGAAGTGGTGTGGGATACGATAGGAGAGGGATTGGTAAAGAATGGCGTGGCTACATGTAAGGGATTAGGAGGTGAAGGCAATGCAGATGCTGTCTAACCAACCCATCTCTATGCAAGTGTACAGACGCTCCTCCGCCCCAATGCTATTACCATACAAGAGGTGAAAAAGGAGGGTCTGGTTGGCCTTAGGTAATACACGTTCCTCTATACTACATACCTACGCTGCCTTACCTCCTTACCTACCTACCTATCTACCTACCTGCCTTTCTCTCTCTCTCTCTCTCTCTGCTTCCATCAACCTTGTTCCTACCTGCTTTCTTCTTTCCTTTCTCATTCTGTATCTAGCAATTGTCTGATACGTGTGTGTGTGTGTGTGTGTGTGTGTGTGTGTGTGTGTGTGTGTGTGTGTCCGAGTCGTTTTCTTTTCTTTTTGTTCCTCTGTCTGTTGGTGTGTCAGTCTTCACTTCTCCTGCATTTTGTCAACTTTGCCACAAACCTCATCACGTCCACAACTACAACCTTCCACTACTACCTCTTCGATATCCACCACTGTCTCTTCAAACACCCAGAGTAATAACGTAATATGTTTTTCCCAATCCTAGACTAATTGTACAAGTTTTCTTTCAATGCCTGCGTGTGAGGACAGAGCAGCTGCCTCCCTCCTGATCGTGGTCGGCCCCTCTGCTTCCCCTCGCCCCTGCCTGACGCGGGAGAGGGAGGAAGAATGAGCGATGGTCTATACATGACAATAATTACAACGCAGGCACGGCAGGCACAACTCAGCTCAGGTGGACAAATCTCTCTCTCTCTCTCTCTCTCTCTCTCTCTCTCTCTCTCTCTCCACCGGCTGTTTAAACGAGATTGTACTGGTTGAGGAGAAGAGGTTAGAAGAAGAAGAAGAAGAAGAAGAAGAAGAAGAAAAGGAAGAAGATGATCACCACTACCAAAACAACTGATGAAAAATTGAAGCAAGGTAAACAAGTAAAAAAAAAAAAAAACTTGTATAAACGGTGGTGAAAGACATGAAGTAACAAGCTCTTCAGTAGACAAAACACACACACACACACACACACACACACACACACACACGATGTATAATAAAAAGTAATGAATAAATACAAAAAAACAACCAACGAATAACAATAATAATAGTGATAAAAATATGAATAAAAACAAAATAAGACTAGAACATAAACAAAACAAGCCCGTAATAATGATACCTTTATAATATACAACCATCACCACCACCACCACCACCACCATCACTACCACCACCACCATCACTACCTTTCCTTACCAATGCTCAACCATCAAAAACCATTCAGAGAGAGAGAGAGAGAGAGAGAGAGAGAGAGAGAGAGAGAGAGAGAGAGAGAGAGAGAGAGAGAGAGAGAGAGAGAGAGAGCAATGAAGGCAGGTAGGTATGTTGAGTGGTTGATATGCGTACTGAGCCCTCCATTCCCTGCCTGCATGGGGAGGAAAAGAGAGGAGTGTGGGAAGAGGATCATGGGAAGATTTAAGGCGGATATGGGCAGACCAGCAGCAGAAGGGGAAACCCAGGATGAGGAGGAGGAGGAGGAGGAGGAGAGCAGCAAGGGAAGAGTAGCAGACAACACAGTACTCATATGACGTGCAGAGAGAGAGAGAGAGAGAGAGAGAGAGAGAGAGAGAGAGAGAGAGAGAGAGAGAGAGAGAGAGAGAGAGAGAGAGAGAGAGAGAGAGAGAGAGAGAGAGAGAGAGAGAGAGAGAGAGAACTTTCACTGCACCTCCGTTCTCATATTGCCGACTGTCACCCTTTAGAGTGACATGGTACTTCCTGACGCGTGTGTGTGTGTGTGTGTGTGTGTGTGTGTGTGTGTGTGTGTGATGATTCTACACACACACACACACACACACACACACACACGCCCGGTAGCTCAATGGTTAGAGCGCTGGCTTCACAAGCCAGAGGACCGGGGTTTGATTCCCCGGCCGGGTGGAGATATTTGGGTGTGTCTCCTTTCACGTGTAGCCCCTGTTCACCTAGCAGTGAGTAGGTACGGGATGTAAATCAAGGAGTTTTGACCTTGTTGTCCCGGTGTGTGGTGTGTGCCTGGTCTCAGGCCTATCCGAAGATCGGAAGTAATGAGCTCTGAGTTCGTTCCGTAGGGTAACGTCTGGCTGTCTCGTCAGAGACTGCAGCAGATCAAACAGTGAATTACACAACAGATTGTAGTAATGCTTGCCTTTCTCTCTCTCTCTCTCTCTCTCTCTCTCTCTCTCTACCTGGTGCACACACAAGATTTCATAATTATCTTCTCGTGTTCCCCCCTTCAATACTCCTCACCTCCATCACCCCCAATCCTTCTGAATCCTACGGGAACGTGTTGGGGGGGGGGTGGAGAGATAAAGGGGTGGCTTTGGCTTGGGCGGGGCGACACGAGGAGGAGGCGACGAGGGTTGTCCAAATGAATATAGAGGGGAATAGGAATTACTCTCAAAAGTAGGACGAGGAGGGGATGGGGAGGAGTGGTGATCGGAGAAGGGAAGGAGAAGGGGAGGAACATTAAATACCGAGGCCAAGGGAGAGACGGAAGGGGAAAGAGAGGGGACGCTGAAGGGTGAGGAGAGGGGAACGAGGGAAATGGAAAAAAAAGGGGGGCACTGAAAGAAGGTGCATGAGGGTGGAGAGGGGAAAGGGCTTGAAGGGTGCACGAGAGAGAGAGAGAGAGAGAGAGAGAGAGAGAGAGAGAGAGAGAGAGAGAGAGAGAGAGAGAGAGAGAGAGAGAGAGAGAGAGAGAGAGATGGGAGGGAAGGGATATATATGGGGACCCCTGAGGGCTAAAGGGGTGGAAGTGAGTTGCACGGAGGGACACCATCACCACTACTACCACCACCACCGCCACCACCACACGGTTATTGACGGGGCTGACTCAGTGGGGCGTGGAAAGTAGTAGTAGTAGTAGTAGTAGTAGTAGTAGTAGTAGTGGTGGTGGTGGTGGTGGTGGTGGTGGTGGTGGTGGTGGTGGTGGTGGTGAAAGCAGGGTAGTAGTTGCTAAGTGTTAGTGTACATAGCAATAGTGGCTTCTGGAGGTGATGTGAACGCCAAGAAAGATGATGGTGTGGTAGAGCGATTGTGGTGCTGAAGTGATGTCAGGCGTGTGTGAAGTGTGATGC
>NC_059269.1:7211128-7228628 GCF_017591435.1 Portunus trituberculatus | reverse complement strand
TGCATACAATTTAACAATACAATTTCAGCGACAAAATTCGGTACGCCTCACGTGTATTAAAATTCTAAATCAAATTATTATCTTAGTTTAATTATCCCTTACCTGTGCAAGTACTCATTACACTTCAGATTTAATGAGTGATTTGAAGACTTAATTAGGTAAAACTTATAGCATTAGTACACTTTGGAAACTATCTATATACATTCTTCAACATTAGATATGAAAACATTACCTATATCTTACCATAAACCTTTTCTTTGTTTACACGATTTAAGAGTGTGAAATTATCCTATGCCTTATGTGGTATCATTGTGACATTTAAAGATATGTAATTATATGCTAAGTACCAGCAGTTTCTTCTCCTTGATGTAATTAGCAGGTATATCAAGGTGTGTGTGTGTGTGTGTGTGTGTGTGTGTGTGTGTGTGTGTGTGTGTGTGTGTGTGTGTGTGTGTGTGTGTGTGTGTGTGTGTGTTTCTTCCTGGTAAGATGTGCTACAAGGACGGACAAACTAACAGAGAGAGAGAGAGAGAGAGAGAGAGAGAGAGAGAGAGAGAGAGAGAGAGAGAGAGAGAGAGAGAGAGAGAGAGAGAATTTACACAGACACACGGAACTCCCTTTTAGTCCAAATTCCAGTCTTCTTCCTTCGCTTTCTGAGTCTTCATCTCCCACCTTGTCTTCAGAATGCCCTGAGACCATTAGAGAGAGAGAGAGAGAGAGAGAGAGAGAGAGAGAGAGAGAGAGAGAGAGAGAGAGAGAGAGAGAGAGAGAGAGAGAGAGAGAGTCTGTGAAACGCTATAATCAAAACCTTTAATGTTTCCAGAAACTGAAGCAAAATTTCCTGGAAGAAGCAAGATCGTCCAAGAGAGAGAGAGAGAGAGAGAGAGAGAGAGAGAGAGAGAGAGAGAGAGAGAGAGAGAGAGAGAGAGATCCAGGAAGTCAGAAGGGGAAAGATAACCAGAGTAAGAGGAACAGCGGGAACTTAGGCGGGGAAGTGGAGAGGACCTGAGAGGAGGAAGAAGGGGCGAGGGAGGAGGGAAAAGGAGAGAGAAGCAGGCAGAGGATGGCAAGACAGAGCAGGCAGAAGTGGAAACAACGATACGCGAGGAAGAAGAAATGGAAGGGAACTAAGCAGGACACAGCAGGCAACAACAACACATACACAGAGAGAGAGAGAGAGAGAGAGAGAGAGAGAGAGAGAGAGAGAGAGAGAGAGAGAGAGAGAGAGAGAGAGAGAGAGAGAGAGAGAGAGAGAGAGAGAGAGACACAAAGGCAGGCAGTGGACTCACCCCATGGAGGGCACCGTCGGGCTGAGCGAGGGTGGAGTCTTGCCGTCAATCATCTTTAGGGAGTGACGTCACAGTTCGCACGCGCGAGGGACAGTGACGTCACGGCTGGCACACGCAAGCGGCGCACGCGGTACGGAACAAGAAGGAAACAAGACCAGCACTGTAGTTGAGACGCATCACACACACTTAGGTCTCCGTTCTCGCTGGCGGTCCGTTTCAAACATCCGTTCACTGAGGCGGCTGCTGCTTCTGCTATGTGAGGAGAGAAGCTGCTGCCGGCATGCCCTCACTACTCCCAGCAGGCGAGCACAGCGGCTGGCGGCACTACAGCGGCCAGGCCAGTCTGTCCATGGTTCCGGCCGGTTCACGGGTCACCAACCTGCACACGTGAGGAAGACGACAAAATATGCATATTAATAAAAGAGAATTACACACACACACGTAACTCTAAATATACAAATCATGTCAGCTTGAGTATAAGTGCATTAATATGTTGTAGATGAGGTAATCTGATTTACATCTTTAGTAATACATAAGTTTATCATTAAAGTAGATTCAAAGATGTATTAGAATTCATATGAGGGTTATACGCCGTCACACAAGTCTGGTACTAGAACGCTTATAGACAAGATGTGTGTGTGTGTGTGTGTGTGTGTGTGTGTGTGTGTGTGTGTGTGTGTGTGTGTGTGTGTGTGTGTACGCTTAAAATATGCACCAATCTGGAATATAATTACACACTAGTGCACCACAGAGACCTGTCGATCGAAGGTACGAGAAAAGTTACTAAATTTGGACAATACTACTTAGAAAATCTGTCTTATCGCTGCCGTAGATTATTATTCACGCTAAGGCTTCACCAACTGGCCTTCCGTCAACTTTAAGGCGCCGCACTACGAGAGAGAGAGAGAGAGAGAGAGAGAGAGAGAGAGAGAGAGAGAGAGAGAGAGAGAGAGAGAGTCGTTACTGCTTACGGATTAATGAAACTTCACTCCTACAAAAAAAAAAAAAACAAATCAATGCTAATCAATCTATGGCGGATATTGCGGGTTAGTCATCACTCCCCGCCTTCCCTTGGGTGCGGCTCGGCACGCCCTTGTGGAGAGTGCAGCGTGAACGTTAAATCATGGGCAGGAAGTCGAGAAACACAACGGACTCTCTCGGTACACGAACACAAGAAAAAATAAGGGGAGCTCCAAGAAGCCACCATACCTACACATAGCAGTCCCTGTAAGGATAAGGATCTCTCCCTTAACTTGAACTCATTTGATATGCTAATAAACTAATCGTCACTGTCAGCAGATCGTGGAGGTAAACTTAAAAGAAAATGGAAAATCAAAGTGAGTGAAGCACGTGACTCCACTTCTGATTACATATACAAGACACCTTATTTACGCGCTTATGTACTGATAATTTGCGACGAATGCAGTGTACGTTAGCCTGCAGGGACAATGCTTGAGGGGGATGCAGAAAAAAGAAGTGAGAATAGAGAAGATAGACAATAAAATAAGAAAAAAGTAAAGAACAGAACAAGAAATCTAGAAGACGAAGAAATTAAGAGAGGAGACAAGAAGAGCAAAAAATAGACGTCAGAACAAGATATGAAGAGAAGAGAGAGGCGCCGCCAGCAAGTATGAACCAACACCGAGTCACTACGAACGTTCCCTATGACCTCGTGCACGCCCAAAGAAAGTAAGAGAGTCCCGCGTCAGAGCATACTTATTGGCCGCGTCGTGGCGGTGGTGGTGGTAGCGGTGGTGGCGGAACCCGTGAGGAGAAATGATAACCACTATTATAAGTGCCACTGATCAATAACTAGGAAGGAAGAGAGAGTAGGAAGGAAGGAAAGTTGAAAGACGACCATGGAACGATTTGAAAAACCTTTAAGCAACGCAGGACGGCAATGCTATTCTAAGCTCTGTTTACCTCCACGTCAACACCCCGGCAACACGAGCCACCTACCTACTCCTGTCCTTTCTCATCATTCTTCGCCCTCCTCCCCTCCCCAGCTGACCCGCCAGCGTTCCCTCACCCCACCAAGCAGCAGTTAAATGCCTCTATTCACGCTTGCCACCACCACCACCACTGCCACCACCCCTGCTGTTGCTGCTCGCTAAGATACTTACCGCTTACTCGTCTTTAAGGCTTGCGTATCTCCGCGTCAGAAGGGAAAGTGACGCCCCGAGCCCTCAGCAAACACACCGTAACAGCCTTGACGCGGTGCGGGGTGAGAGGGGCGGAGTGATGGTGATGGACAGTGAAAGCAATGAGCGCCGCGTTAATAAAGTAACCGAAAACGGTGTTGGGGAAAACTAATAATGAAGAGGGACGTTGGGAATGATGGTTTAGTCCGGGGAAAGTATGTTGAGGTGAGTACGCCGCTACAAAATGACGGTGTGGTGAGGTGGAAGAGGGTGACAGCTACGTATGAGGGCGAGATTATGGATATGAAAGCCTCGGTACTGCAACATGACACGCCAGAAAACTGTGGTGCAGTTATTAAAGGCCGCTGTGAGCAATGTACAACAATGTGTTCCTGCGGTACAATATTAAAACAATAAACTGAGATAATAATACTCAGAAAATGACAAAATGAGGTGAAAATAATAACACGAAAGGCTTTAATGAGGAGAGAAAGTGACAAACAAATCCAGCCCTACTACGAGTTCCGAATGTTCTTGTAATGAAAGGAACAGCAATAAAACACGTGCACCACCAGTACACGAAAAGAATGATGAAATTTGCACCATAACAATGATCGATACATTACAAAATAGCGAGGCAATTAAACACGGCACTGTACTGTCTGTAAAACTAAAATTAATAAACGCGGATGTTCACAATGCAACACAGGACGCGACAACAGCAACAGCGGAGCCAGCACGCAGCAACACGGCAAAAGTTAAAGAGCAACACTACTACTAGAGAAACACAACGTGCTATATATACTGCATGACTCTATCCCTTTTCTCCCCTCCAGCAGATGCATTCTGAGCTACACACACTACTACTAAGGGTTACAGGAAACTTGCAATAATACATCTTTTATATATCTCTCTCCCTACTTCCTCCTTTTCCTCCATTCACCCAAGACACAGCCACTGCAGACTTTATAAAACTACACACAAGGGGCGCAGGAAACTCGCAATAACACTTCTTTTATAACTTTAACTTTATTGCTATCAGCTTCCTTCCTTCCCCTTCTCGTTTCCTCTTCTCTCTCTCAGTCAATGTCTACAACTGTAAATATTTTGTAACTTACAACACTTCACTCATCAAGCTCAATAATAAAAAAAATACATGTTTAGTGTATAAGCCTAAGATGTCGTGCTTTTAATACAATATGTGGTCTAAAATAACTTGGTGGAAAAATAAAAGAATTACATTAAAAACTAACTACGAAAAGACATATCCATACTGAACACTTTTCTACATATCTTTTAATTCATTTTCTCTTTGCATCCGTTCCTTAACTACATCTGCGCAACCGACGTGTAGTAACTTTACACACGTCACCAGTAACTCATAACAACACAATTTATTACCATCTTATCCTTTCCTCCTATACGCTTCCTTCATCATCTACCGTTCCACTCATTAACGTACGACTACTAAGGAAATTACTGTACAGCACCATCACACGTCCAAGGCATTACCATCTTTTTACACCTTATCCTTCCTTCCTTCCACGCTTCCTTCATCCTCTACTCTTCCATCACTCATCAACTTAAAGATACTAAGGAAATTACTGTACAGCACCATCACACGTCCAAGGCATTACCATCTTTTACACTTATCCTACTGCTCGCTCAGCCAAGATAAATCTACTGCAGAAATTACTGTACCTTCACAGCATCATGTTCCCTGTTGCCGCCTTCACCTTCCCGCCTCTCATCAGAATCTAATTTACCTATATTGAATTACCGTCACAGCCTTCCATGTCCCCCTAACGCTCAGAGTAAAGACGTATAATGTGCCTCTCACAAGGATGTTAAGTGCAGCGACATCAACACAGACGGAGGGTATGAAAATACGGGAGGGGAGAGGAAAATATAAGTTAAGTATAGTTTCATATTGCAAGGTACGAGTGACTACTGACAGTAAATCTCTGCAAAACTCATATTTGCTTCTCGCGTCATCAAAGAGCCAGCTGTAATCTCTCTCTCTCTCTCTCTCTCTCTCTCTCTCTCTCTCTCTCTTTCTCACGAAACGAGTATGTGTGTGTGTGTGTGTGTGTGTGTGTGTTTATGAGAGAGAGAGAGAGAGAGAGAGAGAGAGAGAGAGAGAGAGAGAGAGAGAGAGAGAGAGAGAGAGAGAGAGAGAGAGAGAGAGAGAGAGAGAGAGAGAGAGAGAGAGAGAGAGAGAGAGACGTGGTGGCGGCGACAGTGATCAAGATGTATAAACTCTACGGGGATTTCTTGCCCGTTTTGGAATACATTTCGCTGACCTTGGGTGAATGACTGACGGTAAGTATCACTTATTTATCTCCACAATCACGCCTATCACTCTCATGGGAACGAAAACGCGGCGGGGGAGAAGGAGAGAGAGACAACGTGGGGAATGAAGAGAGAAAGTGAAATTTAGATACACATGAAAATTAACAAAACACTATATTTAATCAAGATATAAATAAAAACTATAAAATTATAAAGTAAAAAAAGACACGATGATAACAATGTATAATTTTGAGGAAAAGGAAGCGTGTTTATGATTAAATAAAGAATAAAAGGGCGGGGTTGACACACTGCATAAGTCAAGGACATTCCATACTGTTGCTGAAAATAATAATGATGACCGTGCAGAGAGAGAGAGAGAGAGAGAGAGAGAGAGAGAGAGAGAGAGAGAGAGAGAGAGAGAGAGAGAGAGAGAGGTAGGGCATTTCCAGTATTTGAGAGTACGTTGCTGCCACAAAGCGTAAACAGCACAGTCACTGCCACGTAAGCTAGTGGTGTAGACTCGTTCTAAATAAATATAATCTGTCGCTGTCTCACTCCCACCTCTCTCTCTCTCTCTCTCTCTCTCTCTCTCTCTCTCTCTGTGTTCGCGTACTTGACTGCTCATTCTTATTGCATCTTACCGTTACAACCTAGTCTGTTGTATAGTAATTTCATGTGCTCTCTCTGTCCCTCAGTCTGTCCTTAGCAGCGTGATAGGAGGAGCAGAGGGATCAGAGGCAACGTTCCTTCCTTTCCTCTTTCCTTCTTTCTCCTCGACAAAAACACATCGATGTATGGGCAGCAGTTGAGGGAAGAGGACAGCGCGGCCAAGTGTATCTATGGTAGCCGCGGCCCGCCTCACACACCGATAAATCTAGGATGCTTTGGCTATTGTGCATTACGCTTGGCAAAAAGGTAAGGCGGGTAGTGTACGCACGCTACTGCCAGGACTGATACACAGGGCACTGCTCGGCTTGGGAACGGGGTGAGCGGGGAAGCTTCGGGCGGCGAGGGGAGGCGAGGAAAGATGTGGGGAAGGAAGATGTGAGTAGTGATTCTGCAACGGCCTCATGCTTGTCTTATTGTGTGTGTGTGTGTGTGTGTGTGTGTGTGTGTGTGTGTGTGTTATATGTAATTTATACGTAATATTCTTGTTAATAATAAAATAAAATAATAATAATAATAATAATAATAATAATAATAATAATAGCGTAGTAGTACTAGTGGTAGTATTGATAAGTGGAGGAGGAGGAGGAGGAGGAGGAGGAGGAGGAGGAGGTAAGCTTGGGGGAAGCCAAACTGTGAGCGGATGTAAAGAGGGAACGATGAGAGGGAGAGGAAGAGGGAAGAGTGGGGAGGAGGAGAGAACACCGACACTGGCAGAAAGCAGAGTCAGTAGCAAGACATTTTTCATTAGGCTGGCGAGGTGCGGAAGGAAGAAAACAACAACTACAGCTTCACATGAGATGCAACTTTTCATTGCATGAGCGGGAGCAAAATGGATACGCGAGACTGAGGAGCAAGATGCCCAGTCATACGAGGAAATCCCTACATGAAAAGCTTGGATGGCGACATTAACAGTCAACGTTCTTGTAAATGAGGAGTAAGAGGAGGAGGAAGAAAAGTTTAAGTAACGTTTTTTTATATTCAAACGTTTCTTAAGATCAGAATGAGATATATTTTCTAAAGCTCCATACTCTTATTTCCTCCACTTCTCTTATTTTCATTACACATCAATTAATTATACATACGGATTAACTCAGTTACAAATGCGATCTATAATACACAATTTCCAACATCAAGTCTAACTATTATTAACATATCTGCAAGGTCTTCCCAGTCTCTTCCTTCTCGTTGCGTCGAGATGGGATGAAGCAAGACACGAGTGTGAAATAGTAAAGAACTGTGTTGGAAAAGGGAAAGCATAAAGTGTTGCAACATATTTTGGTATACAGGCAATCGAGAAGAGAAGAAAGTAATGTTATCAGCACTGCATTTTGTCCTTTCAGTTATTGGTATCTGGTGTGTGTGTGTGTGTGTGTGTGTGTGTGTGTGTGTGTGTGTGTTTACCTAGTTGTAGTTTTACAGGGCCTGGTCTTTATGCTCGTGTGGCCCCGTCTCCATATCTACACTTATCCAATCTTACTTTAAAAGTATGTACACTCGTTGCAGACACTACTTCTTCATTTAAACTGTTCCGCGTCTCAATACATCTTTGCGGGAAACTATATTTTTTAACATCTCTCAGACATCTTCCTTTTCTCAGCTTTTTGCTATGCGATCTTGTGCTTCGAATGTCATATTCTTCTCAGGATCACTTTCTCATTATCCACTTGGTGTGTGTGTGTGTGTGTGTGTGTGTGTGTGTGTGTGTGTGTGTGTGTGTGTGTGTGTACACGAGCGCGCGCGATGCTTGATACAGACCGATAAGCACAGCTTTTCATGTATCTTGTCGACAATAAAACACTGATACGCGAAACCCCACAAGATTCATTCATTACACGCCTCTCCTTTCATGGGATGAGGTTCGCAGTTACTAGTGCAGTCCTTGAAGCAGAGAGAGAGTTGTCTGGCATGTTAAACAAACATTAATAGGCGGCGTCAACATGTCCACCCCCGGATACACACTAATGTCGATAAATAAATAACAACCATGTCCATAATCTGGCTACCAATAGGCTCAGTCTGGATGCTTCGAGTCACCACTTATCCAAAGCTTTTTCCTGTTCACACGTAGGCACTTGCTAATGAAGGTCGTGGTGGCTGTGTGATGCCAGCATCATGTGTGCGACCATGTGATAGTGTGCGTGATCTCATTCGCCTAAATAAGAGAATGCAACTAACATTTCATTAGCAACATGACGTCTTTACATTTAACCATGTACACTACAACGCACGGACCTCGCACAAAGCCACCCTTCTTAAAGAAACCACGCAAAAAACCACAAAACTAACTACACCGCAAATTCCTTTCATTACTATAAATCACATCATAATGAAGGGGAAGCAACATGGCATCACGGAATCACACCACTATAACCGGATGGAAGTTTCTTCCAACCAGAGAAAATGGCGCACAGAAAAATCGGACTTTCGGGACCAGTTCTCTTGCTCCTGTAAATAGGTGGGAAGAGTGAGTGTGAATAGCCACCTCAGGGCAATCACTGACTTCCGACTGAACTGGAGCTGGCCTGTAAATAATGAGACGTATACCGAACAAGGTACTGTGACTAGCCGTGCCTGTGTGAGTTCCTGTCCAATGTTCTGTACTACAACGATTTTTTAAGTATCAAAATTTTCTTAAAGCATCAAACGAAAAAGGTTCATTACTTCTTCCACCTACGCACAGGAAGCAGTCAGGCAACTCCCTACTAGTTCCATGGATACAAAAGCAAAATTAGATACAGAAAAAAAAATAAAGATGCCAAATGCGTGTAACTTTACTTTACCTAACAACACCTGTTCTACACACGTGGATTTCAGCTTCACCTTGGTTTTGATTGCATGGAACTGATAACCCTTGGAAAAAAAATGTGATAAGATAGAAAAGCAGATACGGAGATGAACAACTCAATGACAATAATACGCTTGCATATGAGGAGTTAAGTAATAAGATACAAAGTAGAGAGAGAGAGAGAGAGAGAGAGAGAGAGAGAGAGAGAGAGAGAGAGAGAGAGAGAGAGAGGTAAGACTGGGTAGGTGAGGTGAAGGTAGGAGGGCAAGGTTTATCACTCCAAGGAATATTTTTAGAGAAAGTAGCTGTGACAGGTTCTCAAGCATATGCCAAAGAGAAAATGAGTCTCTCTCTTTCTCTCTCTCTGGAATGAAAAACGACTTCAGAGTGCTACATTAACTTAACACATGACATTTACATCAATAAAAACACACCGCTTAGGTACATTCTAATAGGTACGTGTAAAACAAAAGCAATATATTCCCCATTGACATTTCTAATAAAAAATCTCCCACACACACACACACACTCTCTCTCTCTCTCTCTCTCTACTCCGCTACATGACATATTAGTTAGACACTGTTGGCAATGTGTGCTTGGCTGATTCAAGACTTTAGCGCGGATAAGGCAAATCAAACACCCTGACAGAGATCTAGAGGTGTATTTGTGTTTGTGTTATACCTTTAAATCTTTGCAAATATTTTGGTGAAAGGACTGTCTTGACTGAGTTGTCTGATTCTTCTTCACTTCGCCGTCATAAGATGGCTGCATTTACAGGAAAAACAGTAATCGTGATCTATAAGGACTGTTGTTTCTTTTTGTGATAACTGTTGGTCATTCTAAATGTGACGCTTACATGAAATTAGGTTTACAGTTTGTGCTTTACCTATAAACACGTTCTTGCTTTGAAAATACTAAGATATAAGTTGTGAAAAGAGGTTGGTAGATTAGATGTGTGTGTGTGTGTGTGTGTGTGTGTGTGTGTGTGTGTGTGTGTGTGTGTGTGTGTGCGCTGGCTTCACAAGCCAGAGGACCGGGGTTCGATTCCCCGGCCGGGTGGAGATATTTGGGTGTGTCTCCTTTCACGTGTAGCCCCTGTTCACCTAGCAGTGAGTAGGTACGGGATGTAAATCGAGGAGTTGTGACCTTGTTGTCCCGGTGTGTGGTGTGTGCCTGGTCTCAGGCCTATCCGAAGATCGGAAATAATGAGCTCTGAGCTCGTTCCGTAGGGTAACGTCAGAGACTGCAGCAGATCAAACAGTGAAACACACACACACACACACACACACACACACACACACACACACACACTAATATTAACGAATTTGACCTCAAATGTTCAAGAAAAAAATTAAAAGAAAAACTAATCAAACTTTGAAGAAAGAAACACTAATCCACTTTTTATACTCTATAATATTTAGACAACATAGGCCAATGTTATAATGTCAGAGAGAGAGAGAGAGAGAGAGAGAGAGAGAGAGAGAGAGAGAGAGAGAGAGAGAGAGAGAGAGAGAGAGAGAGAGAGACTACTTAACAATTTCATTATTTACATACATATATAAAAAACATACATATATAAAAAAGTTGTAAGAACCCGTCATCTTTTCCTTGATCCTGTACAGAGACCGCTTAAATGTGCAGGAAATGTGGCTTCAAGACTCACCAGACCACTCACATGTCCAACACAAAAAGATCCCTACCAAACCACAAACAAGTCACGAAAATACAAATTCGAACACATGGAGATCGTAATTGAACCTTCCCTTATTCACCAACACCATTCTAACGACGGCTAGGACATTGCCATCTACATTCAGACCATTCCAGACCAAGTATAAGACCAGATCACTGTTTTAAAGAACAGCCAGATAATCATAATCCTTCTTAGACCAAGAGTACAGCTATTTGTAAACGCCAGCAGTTCTTCCTCGGGTAAAAGACACAAATCTGTAACGTTTTAAGCTACTGAAGTTACGCACATGATATTTAACAAACTGGAGGAATGTTATGGATAATGATGGAGGTAGTAGCAGCAGCAGCAGCAGCAGTAGTAGTAGTAGTAATGATGGTGGTAGTAGTAGTAATGGTGGTGGTGGTAGTAGTAGTAGTAGTAATGGTTGTAGTAGTAGTAGTAATGGTGGTGGTGGTAGTGGTGATAGTAGTATTAGTATTAGTAGTAGTAGTAGTAGCAGTAGCAGTAGAATCAGCAGTAGCAGTAGCAGTAGAATTAGCAGTAGCAGTAGAAGTAGCAGTAGCAGTAGAAGTAGCAGTAGCAGTAGAAGTAGCAGCAGTAGCAGCAGTGGCAGCAGTAGTCATCGTAGCAGCAGCAGGAAATATTATAAATGATAGGAGCAAGAAATCTTATTAATTTTTCAAGACTATCTTTTTACATTACGATAAGGAGTACTAGAAATTATATAGAGAAAATTACAGCGGAGGATAAAAATAGCAAAAGTAATAACAGTAGTAGTAGTAGTAGTAGTAGTAAAACAAATTCTTTTATTTACCTTTATCAAACGCAAAACACTACAACAACACACAACATATAATTGCCGTCACCAACACATTAAACGCACAAACTACACTTACGAATGGAAGGCAGTACCTATGTGGACGTGTATAACTGTGTGGCAGCTGCAGTTACGTCACCACTACTACCACCACCACCACCACCTTCACGTTCTCTCGCTCCCCTAAGTTGAATGGATAAAGCCGTGATCACACACCTCCACATAACAGCCTAACAATGCATCATTCCCTTCACCTTCCACACCCTCAGTCCATCTTTCACGGTTACACCTGAAGCGGAAGCCCACGTCGCACCACCGAACAAGTCACAGTCATCTCTCGACACAATCTTCCTCACTATCATATCACGGGACAACAAAAAAGGAGATAAACATACTATAAACATATATACATACAACACAAGAGCAATTCTAAAGCCATCTTGTTAGTAAGTGTATTTACCAACTACTTTCTCATAACTGCACTCCTCTCCTAGTACTTCAAAGCGCTGTTGTAAAAATAGGTAAACTTCTGCACATATGACACTCAAGAAAATCGAGCTGCCACACGCACAAAAAACACTGGTCATGTATCCTAGTGGAGCACGAGTAGGTCAAGATTTCGCTGCCTCCCACCGCTCCTACGTAGGTACACCGTGGGTAAGATGAACGCGGCCAGGCAGGGAAGGCTGGCGCGGAGCAAAATGGCGTGGGTTAGCGAAGCAGTACCTACGCGGGACCTCCTGTATCGAACGCCTAGATTTGTTACCTTCTGTTACCTGTGCCTCTCCTCCATCCTCCTGCATCCCTTAACATGATTACTGAAGTTCAATATACATATGTTACCTTTACTAGGACTACGAGAAAAATGGACTAAAAGTAGCATTTCCACCATTTACTGGCAGCGTAGGTATGTCAGCTGCTTGGTGGAGGAATGCTGGTAGGTCGACTGCACCTAAGGCACCTTCTCGTCTGGTCAACACACTGTAGTAGGGCTTATTTCAACATGTCTTGTTGTCTTGTGGGTTAAGTTATTTAAAGTTAAATAGTTTTTTAGATTTTGCCTTAATGCTAGCGTGACCGTACGTCTGCATGCATGCATGTATGTATGTATGTATATATGTTTGTGTGTGTGTGTGTGTATATATATATATATATATATATATATATATATATATATATATATATATATATATATATATACACACACACACACACACACACACACACACACACACACACTATCTTAAATAATGTAAAAAAATGCTTCTGTCGGAGGTAACGTAGGTGTACCTATTCTACCTACTTCATACATGATGTGTTGCGTAGCGGCAGTGAGTGTATACACATAGTAGATGTGATTATGAGAGAAACGATATTAAACAACAATGCTATATACTCATATACACATTACTTTGAACACAATCAACATAAAATAATAATCATAACTTTCTCAGGAGAGTAATAATATTGATGACAATAATAACAACAATAAACACACACACACACACACACACACACACACAAATGAAAAAAAAAACCTGAACCTCAACTCAAGTGCAAATATCACCAACACACACCCTTTACCATTACATCTGATTTTTGAGATCAAGCGAACTGTCTAACACATTAATTTACTTTCATATTTTAGCATCACTGACATTGTGTCCAAAATGTTGGAATATTCAACGATAAGGCAGCTCAGTCAAACTTTCTATTCTACATGTAAACACTTCCAATTAATTAGTTAATCTACATATTGTGGTCTCTTGTTCGAGTAAAATAATGCTTAAAAGACTAGATTCTTTTTAACTACAGTCTCATCTTTGTGTTGGTTTGCTACCAGTATTTGCAGTACATCGCAGGCAATGTTAGTACAAGCGAACAAGGGAGGTCTTCTAATGTGTCTGGGCGAGGCCTTCACGTGGCATATCTCCACATAAGGTTACGGCACTCGTCTATCAACAACTTGCAAGCGCTCATTGTATTTCCAACATCTTTGTGCTCCTTGTCACACAGCATCGATCCCATGACGCCAACACACAGTCTTATCTGGCACCTGTCAAGCACAGTTTCTGCAGTACCAGTCGCGTCATCAATTCAGAAAAGATATGATTTACACGGCTCCAAATTTTGCGGTACTTATACATGATGTGATTTTGATGCAAAACACACTTTAAAACTTTCAATAATTGCAGACTTAGTATCACTATAGAAGCTAAGAATCTTCAAGCAACATTACTGTATTTAAATGAAGAAAAATCTTATATTCTACATTCACAGCTGCTACTATTACTACTACTATTTGTTAATAATAATAATAATAATAATAATAATAATAATAATAATAATAATAATATTATTATTATTATTATCATTATTAGTTAGGTATTATTACTATTGATGTTATTATTATTATTGTCATTATTATTATTATTATTATTATTATTATTATTAGTCAACTTTGCTAATCTTACAACTTTACCATTCCATTGTTGTTATTATCACAGTTATCATTACATACATTACGATACACAGTAGTATCGACAGTAATGATTATAGCAACAACAACAGTATCAACATTAATAATAGTATGTTTAGAAGTGGTAATAATGGTCATAAATGGTTGAATCGCTATATCGGTTTGGAACAGAAACAGTATCTGCACTACTACTACCAATAATAATAATAATAATAATAATAATAATAATAATAACAATATCATAGATATGGGCACAGAGCCGTATAGATGGATAGGAGGAAGACAGGAAGACAGGAAGGCAGGAAGGAGAGGAAGGAAAGATGGGAGGATGTTCTGTAGGCGTGTGACTCTGCAGTACCCTTGTGACGCAGTTTATTCCTCTGATTGTTCACACACTGAACCTGACCTCATGCTTGCCCTTGAACTTGTACGCCAGTCATTTCATATTTTATATTAATTCAAAGCAGCAAAATTCCGTCATGACAGTTTTTTGTGGGACGTAATTCGCCTAACGCGACACTACTGTCACTTAATATCATAAACAATTTAGTACCGCAAATTTGTGAATTAAGCTGCGAATTAATACAATCTGTTTAGATCTGCGGTAACGTGCTGGTTCGGACCTGTGTGTAATTCACCACGGTCGTCTGCTGTGTGTGTGTGTGTGTGTGTTATATCATGTACTTTGTCTTTCACTTCCAAATAACTGCATATCACAGAAGAAAAAAAAGCGTTCGTAACAAATCATTATATGGGTAAAGTAAAGTAGAAAAGCGTGCGACGGGGAGGAAGAGAGGCGGCGCCTTAAGAGAGCCCCAGTTACTCTGACGGGACGAAGAGAGCAGCAAAGAGAGTGAGTCGTGGTGGCGGTGGCGGTGGTGGTGGCGGCAGCGGTGAGATGGAGGGAAGTAGCGCCAAGCCTGAGTCACAACACACAACTCAAACACCAAAACTGTCCTAACGCAAAGCACCACTAGGGTCCAAACCATGACTCCTCCCCCTCCTGCTCCTGTGACATAATCCATTACAACATAGTCCTACCCCCCGCCACCCACCCGTCCCCCCAACACAACATTACGCCTACCCACCGGCCTTTACGCGCCGCACACGTCACTCTTACACACACTCATACACACACAAACACACTGACACTTGGCGTTCAGCATGACAGTATATTCGCACGACCATCACCGCTGATTCTATATATAAAAAAGTACACTAGACACTCACATATATACACACACATACACACGTTCACATAAATACACTCACACACATTCGTCACCACTTGTTCATACAAAGTACAGGACTGAAGGCAGCAAGAGTCCATGGCACGCTGTAGATGGTGATAAGGTTGGGTATTCTGCACCACACACCACGAATGCATCCCTTCCAATACATTTTACACACAGTAGAGCATCATCAGCAGCAACTTAACACAAGTATATGTACTATTTTTTCAAGTTTACTCACTCAACATAACAGCAACCCGTGTGTAGCGGTGTCTTATCTTCCTTCACTTGTCTAACTTTCCGAAAGTACGATTAAACACATGATTAGATAATTATCATACATATTATTGCACTTTTTTCACTAAAATAGATAACCTTTGTAATTAATTGTTACGAAGCTCCAGAGGCACGGCGACCAACCTTCCCCCTCTGGTCCGTAAGTGTTACTGGGGTCTGCGCGCGTGTCGGGGGGACGTCGGCACTACATGTCATGAAAAGATGCCACACGTTTCCAGCTAGAAATTCTCCACCCCTTTTCAGATGTTTCTTTAAAATTTGTACGCAATATCCACCCTTCTCTCTAGTCTCGGAGCGCACAGCACGGGTGAAGTCGGGCCGTGCATGATGACCATGTAATTAACGAGATTCATTGCAAGACAAAAAAATATAAATTTACCAAGTGACATTTTTCTCTGCGCCGACGTGCTCATCAATCGTCACTTTAGACTCTTTTCCGTATATCTTTGCCATAGCATTATACTGAATTTATAACAACCTTGTATAATCCTTGGGGAGCACCGGCCTTGAGCGACTGCACACGACCGCCACAACTCAAAAGTCCGGAGCGAAGCAATTAATGAGGACGAGAATTGCTGCAGCAGCTCCCATAGAATGACGTAGGCGTGTAGCGTTGGGTCCAGTTTGGGTACAGTTTTAGGCTTAATAACGGCAGACGAATACTACGATCTAGGCACGTGGACAGCTCAATAGTAGGCCTATGCATCGCGGGTGGGCATTATTTCTCATGGACTCTTGTTGCTGGGTTCAGGAGAATGAAGCCTACTTGTTTTCTTTTATTTTTTACTTTTTTATTTTTTGCTCGTTCAAGGTCAGCCGGCCGGGGAAAGGGCCGCCGCTAGCCTTCTCCTCCCCCATTGATAGTCGCGGAAGAGATTGTTTAGGTCCGTTTTGAGGCCTACGGTGCACCCTATTTCCGGGTCGTCGCACGGGAGGGTACGGATGGAGAGGGACTGGGGAGAGAGACGGAGAGGGAGGAGTAGAAGAACTCTTACCTGTCTTTACGTAAACCTGCCTGATTTATTTCTCTCTCTCTCTCTCTCTCTCTCTCTCTCTCTCTCTCTCTCTCTCTCTCTCTCTCTCTCTCTCTGGTGGTGAGTGAATATGTAAATTTTTACAATGCTTATTAAGTGAATTGTAAACGGACTGTAGTTTTTATCTTTTTTCTTTCTTTTTAGTGTTTTTTTATTACCTCATTGTACTACATTAAGATGCGTTGGTGATGTTACACTGACGAAAATGTTACGAATTACAGCTGGTGTGTGTGTGTGTGTGTGTGTGTGTGTGAGAGAGAGAGAGAGAGAGAGAGAGAGAGAGAGAGAGAGAGAGAGAGAGAGAGAGAGAGAGAGAGAGAGAGAGAGAGAGAGAGAGAGAGATAGTGGTGGAGGTAGAGGTAGAGGTAGTGGTGGTGGTGGTGGTGGTAGTAGTAGTAGTAGTAGTAGTAGTAGTAGTAGTAGTAGTAGTAGAAATAATAGAAGTAGTAGTGGTAGTAATAGGAAGTCACAACACCAAATAAAAACAAAAAGTAACAGGAATCACTACCACTACTATTTCCACCTACACCATCACCACTACTACTACTATTTCTCCTCCTCCTCGTTCTCTTTTTCACTACTACCACTACTAATGCACGCGAAAACAGAAAGAAAAAGAAAAAAAAAACGAACATCGACACCCTACTAAGCCACATCCTGATAACTGTGCCCTACCTATTGGATCTTCAAAGCTTTCGTAGTCTTATTTATAGCCTTAGCTCATTGAAAGACGGGGATCTCCACACACACACACACACACACACACACACAC
>NC_059269.1:7183628-7206128 GCF_017591435.1 Portunus trituberculatus | reverse complement strand
TACTACTACTACTACTACTACTACTACTACTACTACTGCTGCTACTACTACTACTACTACTGCTACTGCTGCTGCTGCTGCTGCTGCTGCTGCTACTCCACAATAACAAGAACTACTACTACCATAATATATACTACTACTACTACTACTACTACTACTACTACTACTTTTGCTACTACTACTACTACTACTACTACTACTACTATTAGTGCTCTTACTACTACTTCTACTATTACTACTACTTCTGCTACTACTACTACTACTACTGCTACTACTACTACTCCACAAAAACAAGAATTATTATTTTTATTACCATTTCTACTAATATTACTGCTACTTCTACTGTACATTAACAAGAACTACTACTAGGTATTACTGCTGCTGCTGCTGCTGCTACTACTACTACTACTACTACTACTACTACTACTACTACTACTACTAGCACTAATACACAATAACAAGAACTATTATCTTTACTATTGTTTGTGCTAGTACTACTGCTACTGCTACTACTACTACTATTATTACTGGTACTGCTCCTGTTGCTACTGCTACCACTCCTAGTACTACTATTGCACATTAACAAAACAATTATTTTTACTATACTACTTCTACTACTACTACTACTGCTCCTATTACTACTACTACTACTATTGCTGCTGCTGAAACTGCGACTACTGTTGTTGTTTTTGCTACTGCTGCTGCTGCTGCTGCTAATGCTTCTGTTATTACTGTTGTTGTTCTCGTTGCTGCTGCTGCTACTGTTGTTACTAATACTGGTGTTTTCTAAAGCTTTGCCCTATGATTAACATTTTCGTGCTCGCAACTTCTTAGCCACTGCCGAGAGAGAGAGAGAGAGAGAGAGAGAGAGAGAGAGAGAGAGAGAGAGAGAGAGAGAGAGAGAGAGAGAGAGAGAGAGAGAGAGAGAGAGAATAAAAAAATTCATAACATACAAAGTAACGCGAAGAACGATGACTACCACCACCACCACCTAGCGACTAGCAGCAATAGCAGCAGCAACAGGACCACCAGCACCACCACTACCATCGCCACCGCTACCGCTAACCACAGTCTTGCCTTGCCTCACTACAGCATTCACTTGCTGACTCCATCCATCCATCCACATAGCTACTCCATTCGCTTTTCTCGCACATACACACGCTCACTCACGCCCTACACGCACGCACACACTCTCGCAGACGGACGAAGACCCGGCAGACAGTAGTACAAGAGGTAATATCACACGCGTGAAAAGAAAAGTAAAAAAAAATTGAAGAAAACCTCATTCTGAAGCTAAAATTCTCCAACAATAGACATTTACGCCACTATTCCCGCGCACCCAGTGACCTCGCACCGGCTACCCGGGCGAGCTTGGCTTCCACCACCACCACCACCACCTCTGCAATCCCCACTACCACTGCCAGCCACCGTGCGCTCCTGACTAGTGCCGAGTCTCCCCCTGCTCCGCTCGTCTGGGTCTCCTCCACCACCTCCTCGCGCTCCTCCTGTTACGGCTGCTTCTCCTCACTAATATCACCTTTAAAAACGCCACCGCCGCCACCAGTAGCCGCCCCGCCAAATCTTTTCATGGCATGGCTTTTCGCGTTGTTTGGCCGGTACCTGTGGGTGATATATCACAACGCGCCTTTAAGGACCCGCGTGAATCCTCCACCCCCATCTTAGCAGGCCGGCCAGCCAGCCAGTCAGCCAGCCAGCCAGCCAGCCAACCCCACCCGGCCCATCCCTCCACTCACCCTAGCCTGACGCGATTTTACGATTTGTTGTTCCTTCTCAAAGTCATTCTATTTAGGCTACATTCATTACGGGAGTCACTGCAGCAAGGATATCTATCCACAGCTACAATGGATAGATGGATGGATGGATGGACGTACTACCACACAACGTCATCCACTACTACGGCACGAAGGATATGCATGACTCGTATATGGATGGATGGATGGATGGATGTACAACCACGCAATGTTATCTACTCCTACTGCTGCTCCGTTATTATTTTGATCATAATTATGGTCATCACTGACAGAGACTTGCAACGTGCACCATAGGACATAATTTAAGAAAAAAATACTATTATTTAGGAGACTTACAAGAACGATAAGGAAATTTTTTTTGCAAGCATACAGAACACGATGGAAAGGACAATCAGTCCCACTTTTTTTCCAGTTTATTATAATAATAATAATAATAATAATAATAATAATTATTATTATTATTATTATTATCATTATTATTATTACCATTATTATTATCATTATTATTATTATTATCATTATTATTATTATTATTATCATTATTATTATTATCATCATTTATTTATTTGTTATTATTATTATATTTTTTTGAGAGCCGAGCATGAGATGGAGATGCGGTCCTTTATTTCTCAGCAACCAAACTAGAGCAAGAGGGCAGGCATGCGCACTAAGAAGGATTTGTGCCGCCACTTACAGTAGTCCATAAGAAAGTCCATTGTGCGTAAGTGACAGCTGTTGAGGGTACCAAATGATACAACGCTGCTGAACTCCCTGACTGACGGAGGGAATCAGTGAAATCTTGCGAAAAAGGAAAGTTTATGAGGCGAGTGGTATTAACTTCATTCTCCCTGGCACGAGTGACGTTATGCTCCACGAGAGCTGAACTCAAAACAATCAGGGACGAAAGAGGCCCCAGCGTGGGGTTGTCATCCGAGTTAGGTGAAAAATGTAAGCTACTTAATCATCATCGGAGGTGGGCGGTGGTCTCTCCACGGCACGACAGAGCCTCTTATAATGTGTATCATTAATTTGTCATGGAATACTTTCCTCTTATTCTTCTCTTGCCTATTACTACTACTGAGTTTCATGGTTATATTCACGTAACCGATCTTAGTGTTTATTCTTATGTTATTTCTTCTTCACTACTAGGTTCATTGGTAGTTCAATGGATAACAACTAGGATGGATTTCTACTCCTTTTATAACAGAAACAACAATGAGATAAGGAACAGCACGAATATCAGCCACATTAGCTACAATAAGGAAAAAATAATTGATCAAAGTAATTAGTAAGTGAACTGCTGCCCTTATGTGGTGACACTCCCTTAACAAATATTGTTTCATGTCACTACAAATACATGGTGATGAGAAGAAACACATCAAGGAAATGTATCACAATTCAAATTTACATATGTTAGAATTCACAACTGTTCATTTACATGCTTAAGATTCCTTGGCCTCGAATGTCTCGTAGGTAAAGGTATAGGAAATATTTTCGTTTTCATCTTACTATCACTCATTTAAACAGAAAATTGACCACAATGTAGTTTTGCTCTCTCTCTCTCTCTCTCTCTCTCTCTCTCTCTCTCTCTCTCTCTGTGTGTGTGTGTGTGTGTGTGTGTGTGTGTGTGTGTGTGTGTGTGTGTGTGTGTGTGTGTGTGTGTGTGTGTGTGTGTTGTTTTTCTGCAACGGTAGGACTCAATAGATAGTTTTCTATCAATCAAGTAATGAATCACCGGAGCTCTTCACCACCACAAACCTTCCTTACGAGGAGGCAACAAGTGAGTGAAGGCAAGCACGAGGCCACTTCCAGGCTCTTAATACGCTTTTACAAGAAAAAAAGAAACTTCCTGATGAAAAGACTTGCTCTAACCACAGGCCCCCGTGTTTACTTTCGCTCCAGTTCAAGGTTTCGCAATTACTGGGAGCGAAGATTTTACAAAAAGATGTTTATGATTTTATGGTTTTATACTTGAAGGCCTCCTCTTATTACTTGCTAACTTAACTTCCTTATCTTATCTCACCTAAGTTTATCTAACGTAACCTAACCCAAACTAAACTTACCTGGCCTTACCTTTCCTTACCTAACCTAACCTAAGATAATCTAACATTAGAAAAAAGATACAAATAATAAACACAAATAATAATATAGACATAAATATTAAATAAATAAATAAATAAAATAAAATAAATAAGAAAGACATAACAATACCTACAAAAACATAGCACACACACAAATATATCCTGATAAACGAAAGCCATCACTACACAAAGCTAACCTCATTATATAAATCCATTAACAATGATTACTGGTGATGTCCATGAACATAAATATTGAAAAACAGTACATTACCAACTAAATATTTACAGAAATTTACAGAATCATACCTCCTCCCTCTGTCTGTCTGTCTGTCTGTCTGTCTGTCTGTCTCTCTCTCTCTCTCTCTCTCTCTCTCTCTCTCTGGTAGTATATTACTTATATGAATGGAATTTGACTAATGAAAACTTTTTTTTTATTCAGTACACATTTTACTATTCGAAACTAAAACTTAATTAAATTCTCTCTCTCTCTCTCTCTGTGTGTGTGTGTGTGTGTGTGTGTGTGTGTGTGTGTGTGTGTGTGTGTGTGTGTGTGTGTGTGTGTGTGTGTGTGTGTGTGTGTGTGTGTGTGAGCATGCGTGAATGCTATTCATAAAGTTCGTTACTACACTATCTACACAAAAGCACATGACTTTCAAATCATTCATTGCCATGTGGTTGGCAGGAACACGTTTATTTTCTGAATATTAATGCATTTTTAAAGTTAACTAACACAGTTCATCAATTCATGAGCCACTTCTTAACTGAACCTGACTATTATCTTGTTCTTCGCTAAAAAAAAAAAAACACTGAACGATGGAATGACTGATATAATATTTGAATTAAAACACACACACACACACACACACACACACACACACACACACACACACACACACCTACGGAACTTTTCTAATATATACTTTTACATCACGTTTTCTTTTACTATTACAATTTCAAAGATTGATTTTTAAAGTTGTGATTGCTAATTAAACTATTTGGATTCTTATACGCTCTCTCTCTCTCTCTCTCTCTCTCTCTCTCTCTCTCTCTCTCTCTCAGGTACCACAACAAACATGCAAAAAATGAAAAGCGTTATAGAATCTCTCTCTCTCTCTCTCTCTCTCTCTCTCTCTCTCAGGTACCACAACAAACATGCAAAAAATGAAAAGCGCTATAGAATCTCTCTCTCTCTCTCTCTCTCTCTTTCTCTGACGCCACAGCAGATATGCAGGAAATGAATGGTTACATAGATGGAAAAGAAAAAAATAGGAAAAGACTGGCAAGGGAATTGATTCAACTTTTTCAATCTAGAACTTCTTCCTTGGAGTTGAGAGTTCTTGTGGCAGGACTTGAATTGATGGGTGTGCATGCCTAGAGGGGCGCAGGTCCGTTGTGTAAGAAGTGGTGGATGAGGTGACATATGGAGGAGCATTTCCTTATCCGACACAGTGTATATATGTATGTATGAAGCGCCTATCACTACACACGTATAGTAATGTATAGTATTTACTAGCTGCCACCCTACGAAGGTCCTTAAATCAATAGTTCCCAGAAGTTGAACAAAGAACCGCATATTTTCTTTCTTTTATCTTTTCTACTTCACGAACGGAGAGAAACGTACACACGTGCGGAACAATAATAACAAGGCAAAAAAGTGGAAGAAAAAAATAATAACCGTGTGTGTGTGTGTGTGTGTGTGTGTGTGTGTGTGTGTGTGTGTGTGTGTGTGTGTGTGTGTTTACATGAAGGTTAATCCGATAAAAAAAGCTTCACTAGACTGCTCTTAATATATATGTATTTTTTTGTGGTAACTAATACGATTGAAAAGAAGTGGTTCAGTGGATCGCTCTTAATAACAGAGAGAGAGAGAGAGAGAGAGAGAGAGAGAGAGAGAGAGAGAGAGAGAGAGAGAGAGAGAGAGAGAGAGAGAGAGAGAGAGAGAGAGAGAGAGAGAGAGAGAGAGAGAGAGAGAGAGAGAGAGAGAGAGAGAGAGAATAATCCTTTTAATCGGACTTGGCTTACCTGCACTTCTCTTGTAGTGAAAAAAAAAAACGTTACATTTTTTTTTTTTCTAATATGCATATCTTTTACAACAAATATTCATGCAAAAGAATAAAATTTGTGAACATCATTTACTGCATTCCTTCATAATGGCATAAACACCTTTGACCTTTTCACTCCTATTTGACACGTTTCTTTAATCATAAAATACAGAAAAGCATATAATATTATTTTACATATTAATGGCATATTACTGGCTAGACATTGGGTAATCTACTATTTTCATCCCCCTTTTTCTCTTTATAAATGCTGTAAAAGAATGTGAGAGAGTTAAAAACGAGCAAAAGGAGTTATTAAAAGACTTGTTTATTCACGCATCATTTCAGGAATCACTCTTAAGACGGCCATTCCAACACGTGCAGTCAGCCCGCGGCCCCCTCATTCCTCTCGCTCTTCACGCCCTTCCAACATTCACCTCTTCCCTTCCAGACTTCATCTTTTCAGCCTCCCTCAGTCCTCTATTTCCCCACCCTTTCCTTCTCTACATTCCTTACACTCCTGTCTTTCTTCACTCTCCCTCCCTTCTCTTCTCTACATTCCTTCAAGTATATTCCTTCCCTTTTGATAAACAATTTCTATAGTAACATTTAAAGACGATCTGCCTCTCTATACATTCACAACCTGTCCGTCGGCAGTACGTCTATTACGGGCCATTACAGCAAAACCTCTTTATCAACTCTTCACTTACAGGTCTTCCTGCCTTGTTCCTTTTTGCCACTCCTACGTTACCGGTTTTGTAAGAGGGAGTTTGGCAAAGTACAACAAAAATTATATTAAAAATATCAGTGGAGATGCTATTTCCTAAAGGTAATGCTCTCTTATTACTTATATAATTATCATCTATTTACGTCTTGACGTGTCCATGTCGAATTCTGTTCTATCTTAATACTAGTCAAAGATCTTCAATCTGACTCGTCTCGTCCCTACTCTCCTAATATGGGGTTGGAGAATTTATTGCCTTTCCTTCGTTTACCGCAAATTTTACTATCATACTAGTTAACAAGATAATTTCTAAAATAATACGTGATCAAGGAAAGGAGGGAAAAATAATATAGGTCTGCAGTAAGGTAGTCTGGCTTTCTTTCACTCTGTGGAACTTGAGACACAGGAAGCCGCTGTTGCTAAAGTGAATATTAAGTTTATTCATTCATTTATTCATCTATTCACGTATTAATTAATTATTTTTTTCAAAGAATCCATTCCACAAATTTGCGTTAAATTTCCACCAAATAATTATCTCTCTCTCTCTCTCTCTCTCTCTCTCTCTCTCTCTCTCTCTCAACAGCTTCCGTATAAAACTCGTCAGATCGTTAAAGGATGGTACTTGTGTGACGAATGCAAATATGACGTCATCATCACGCTGAGGTAAATAATTGGAGGAAATTGAGAGGAATGCCACACACACACACACACACACACACACACACACACACACACACACACACACACGTTTCTTATGTTTTGTGTTTTGCATGCGGTTTCCCAGAGTTACGTGCGTGTGTGTGTGGGATACTTGCGGTGCACAAATGTATGCGGTGCAAGGTACTCTGTTACTTTAGTACAGGGTGAACAGTGTGCTTTACTACCGTGTTAATGTACCGCCATGAGAAGGGAAGAGAGAGAGAGAGAGAGAGAGAGAGAGAGAGAGAGAGAGAGAGAGAGAGAGAGAGAGAGAGAGAGAGAGAGAGAGAGAGAGAGAGAGAATATTTCGTGCTATTGACATAAACATGCCTGACACAGATATACCTTGAATTGGTGAGGTGTGCAATACTTTGTGGACAAGATAAAGAAATGGAGTGTAGCGTACCTGTAATAACGAGTCGTAACACCTGAATCACAACGCCTGATTCCCACAAAGCGCTGGTTGTGTGGGTGTTTTTGGGCGCCACGTGTTGAAATTCTTGAAATTAATTAGAGTAAGTTGCTTCCTTACTCTTGTTCTTTACTCAGCCTTGGATATATGTTTGCAGCTTATATACGGACCACGGCTCGAGAAGGAAAGGTAGATACAGGTGGGGACAGCTCTGAATGTTATTTGCCCTTGTTATCTGAGGTGGAGGGCAGAAGAAAGTGGCCATAACAAAGAGTTGCCATCACCACTCGCTCTGATTTTCGTGATCCAATGAAGCTTTGTAATTGACCTTTATCGGTTTTGGATTTGCCTAATAAGAATGAACTTTTGCGTCTTATAAAATATGAAAAGAAATCAAACGTTTTTCTTACCAAATGGCGTTGCAAAGGTGGACAGAGACTTCACCGATCTTTCACTACATACTAAGGATATTTGTCTACTATATACACGCACTGTCTGCGTCTGCAATATCCTGGAGGATAATGCAGAAGAGGTTTCGGGTAGGGCGTTCGCAGTTCATCTCCCCCTTGTTTCAAAATGAGTATCCCAGAAGCACAAAAGCCGCCACGAACAAGCATCACAACGTACCGGCGACAACTGACCGGTGGAGGGAGTCACAACGATTCGATTCCCTGCTTCGAAGCCGCTCGGTACTTGAATGACACCTAAGCGCTCAAATATCCCAGATCTTTGTAGAAAAAAGAAAAAAAATATTTCCTATTCCTTCGTCTAAGTGACGTTCCACACACCTGCAAAGTGGACATCTAATTTCCTTTCACTATAATTTCTACCTGTCCCACGCCGGAGTTATTTCGCTACTCTCGTCTTCGCGCTGCTGGTGCTCTCAGTTGTACATACTTGAGCTTCTAACAGTATACCTATGAAAGTCTTTATTGTTCTGATGTTAACAGAACAAAAATCTGCTTACTTGTTAAAGAAACGAAATAAAGATACCTAATGAATTGAACTTTTATTGTCTCTTTCGTAAAAATGAACACCTAAAATATACCGAAAATAAATATGCTGGTTGGAATATTTAACTTAATTCTTTAAAAATAATAATACAAAGTTTTCTAAATTCCTTTTGCAACGAACACGGACACATAATCTCAGTTTCATTCCCATTCACCCAAATCCTTTTACTGAATACTTTCATATAAGCACTATTTTACATATTGTTACCCAAACGTACCATAAGATCACTACATAGACTACTTGTTTCGACATTACAGGTGCATTAAATATATAGATACGGGTAGTACAACTTCAGGTTAATGTAAGCCAGCCAGAGCCTTCTTACAACATCTAGCAGTGATCCCTCCAGCCTAATGTACCAAGCTTCCTGTCGCTCTTCCGGCTCTACCTTAATATACTTTCCATTTTCAGTTCGTTCATCAGGCCACGTGCCGCACCGCCCGACTACCGCAGCTTTGTAGGGAGAGGATCGGGGGAATTAGCTGCCCTCTCTCAAAAGGTGTGAGTAATGAATGGATGAAGGGGTAATCAGTCTATTAGACACACACACACACACACACACACACACACACACACACACACACACACACACACACACACACACACACACACACACACACACACACACACACACACACACACACACACACACACACACACACACACACACGGCCCGGTAGCTCAGTGGTTAGAGTGCTGGCTTCACAAGCCAGAGGACCGGGGTTCGATTCCCCAGCCGGGTGGAGATATTTGGGTGTGTCTCCTTTCACGTGTAGCCCCTGTTCACCTAGCAGTGAGTAGGTACGGGATGTACATCGAGGAGTTGTGACCTTATTGTCCCGGTGTGTGGTGTGTGCCTGGTCTCAGACCTATCCGAAGATCGGAAATAATGAGCTCTGAGCTCGTTCCGTAGGGTAACGTCTGGCTGTCTTGTCAGAGATTGCAGCAGGTCAAACAAACACACACACACACTCTCTCTCTCTCTCTCTCTCACTCTCTCTGTCTCTCCATACATTTTTCACCACTATGGTAGGGATCTAAAAACTTGCTCAATATTTTCATTCACCAGTCACCATTCACATGTTTTCACTCACAAATTATTATATATCGCACTGTCAAACATTTCGTCGTCTCACCTCTTTGATTTTTAGCAGGTTCTAGTGGATATTATAGACAGTTAGGAGTTGTTGTGTATTTCTGAGTCAAGTGATAGTTTGATAAGGATTCACCATCACTTATGGGAGAGACACTCATTAGAACCTGATAAATTATTCTTGTGTTACTTTGAAGTAACACTATTGAAAGAGCAAAACATGTAAAAATATCAGCAATTTCTTTTTTATATTTTCTTTTTATTATAATTTCAGCAACATGTTAACACATTAAAACTATCCAAATACAAAGTTTGCGGCGAGGATAATACCTCGAGGAGAATTAAACTATAAATATAACTTATTTTGCAGTAAAATTAATTCAGCAGTTATGGGTCTTGTTAATAAGCTTTTTCTCCGAGGAAACAAATTCATACGGCCTCACGAAGACCCTACCCCCCTTTTCTCTCTCTCTCTCTCTCTTGCGGACAGAGCGGAAAGGTACAGCTTTGTTCCTTTAAATACAAATATCGTTCTCATCTATATACTATTTTTCTTTTCCAGGAATCGATGCATGAACAAAAAGATTCCACTGGGGTCTAAATTCTGAAAACACGTCCGGCAGTTCAGTGACACTTGAAACTCATTCTGCGTGCTGGAGGAAGGATCTGTATCATAAACTTTACAACCGTGTTCTCGCTTCACACGTTCGTGCTGCGTGGCGGAAGGGGATAAATATCCTCGGGCATTACGGAACTAACTCGGTAATGCGTGGGTGCTTGGTGTACTCAGAGTGTTACAGGTCGCCTCTCTCCCTGTGGTGCGAGTATGACCAAAGTATACAAGAGTAATACAGCTATACGTTCTCATCCATCACTTGTCCTCACTCCAGGCTCCAGGAAAGCACGAGGACATCTTCATCTATTTGTTACCGTGAATAACTCCGGGATACCGAAATCCGCTTTTCACGTTATAAGTTTTATATACATTTTTTTGAAGTGCCATAGTCCTGGTTTGAAATTATAAGTCCTTAGTCCCTGTTTCAGTCTCTCTCTCTCTCTCTCTCTCTCTCTCTCTCTCTCTCTCTCTCTCTCTCTCTCACACAGTATCTTCTCCCCACGCTGATCGCTGTCAACACCCATCACCCTCAACGCCACGTCATGTCCACCACTGTCAACAAGATCAGCCCACACACAACATAGGCCCAAACACCAACAAACACAGCAATAATTACGGAATTAGCAACATGAACAGTTTCAAAGGATTTAGGGAGCGCAAAAGAAGGTGTGAAAAGCGTTATGTGCGCCCGTAGAGTTAGTGAAACGCGGGAGTGGTGTCCGTAGAGTTTTGCCACGCGGCGCAAGTCTCAACGAGAATTTTTGAATCTTTGTATCTCTCTTGATTCAATTTTTAAGAAACACGGATCGTTAGTTTTGGGGTTTGATTTGTTTTCCTTTTTCTTAATATTCATTTATACATACATACACATATATAAGACCGTGTACTGTGGTAGCGATGATGATAAAGAGTTTCCGATTTGCTATGTGTATTTGTCTGGCAACTTATACGATTCAGATTATTTTGCTGTTTGTTTTACTTCCTTCCTACACACACATAGAATGATGGTAATGATGATGATGATAATGATAATGATGATGATAGTAGTAGTAGTAGTAGTAGTAGTAGTAATAATAATAATAATAATAATAATAATAATAATAATAATCTATTTTTCGCGCAATTTACTGTCGAATAATTGCTTTCGAGCAATTTATCTAGATTCCTTCTCCCTGTTATTTGGAGTGTATATCCTAAAATTCAACACTTCCATTTCGGGGATGCGCGATGGTGAAGGATATTAGGTATTGCGACATAAAGACTTTGGAGGACTCATTTATAAGGGAAGACACGGTAACAAGTGATAAAAGTATTCCAAATGAGATAACGAAATGTTTTGATTAAGTCAGTATTATCTAAAGCAGGCTGGTATTTTACTAATATTGAAGATACTGACGTAACACACACATACACGCATACATATGGATAATACTCAAACCGTTGGACAATAAAGTCTTAGGAAAAAATAAATAAAGTGTTAAAAATGGAAAATAAAGATTCATTCACTTACATGCTGATTGATGGCGAAAGAAAAAAGTTGCAAAGCATACATCCATCATATCCTCATACTTATATACATATACATATATGTATATATACAGAGATGCATATATTCCGCCACAGATATTCGTACATATAGAATTAATGCAGTGATTACAAAAGACAAATTTATACTTGCCAGCAGAGTAACTTCTCTAATCTTCTCCAAGGTTATGAAGAAATAGTGTGTGTGTGTCTGCGTGTGTGTGTGTGTGTGTGTGTGTGTGTGTGTGTGTGTGTGTGTGTGTGTGTGTGTGTGTGTGTGTGTGTGTGTGTGTGTGTGTAGATGGACTATATGAACAAGTAACTAGTTTGCTATAGGGAAAAGTGGCCACTTATCTTTCAAACATCCCTTGCAATTATGTGTCTGTCTGTTTGTCTGTGTGTCTGCTTGTATGTCTCTTTTCTCTCCTCTTTTCTTGTTTCCCTCTTTCTTTCTCCCTAACCCCTCCCCTCCCTCTCTCTCTCTCTCTCTCTGAAGTGCTGCAGGGTCGTGGCGGGCAAGGTCTGGCTGAGCATTCACTAAGGTCGGTTTGAGTTGTAGTAAACATCCCCACACGTGGTCTGAGCGAGTCACAAAGTACCGAACTTATCTCTAATTAAGGGAGCATTCACGGCTAATGGGAGGCCGCAATGAAAAGAAAACAAGACCAACAAAAGGCGGAAAAAAAAAAAAAAACGTTACTTGGCTTGGGTTATAGAGACGCCACACTGTCCTCAGAACCTTAACACCAGTAGAGATTGTTAGGGGTAATTGTGGAGTATCATGCGTGGAAGGGCGGGTGTGTGGTTTGTGGTGTGTGGTATGTGGTGCCTTTTGGTGGTGCTTAAGGGAGTAATCAACAGAGCACAAACATTAAGTTCATATTGATTGGTCCAAGCGGAAAAAAACACAAAAGGCATTATTAGTCCAGGCTCGGCAAATATGTCCCTCGGGTAAACAGGCGGACAATTGGTGCTCAGTCTTCAAACACAAACATGAGACGAAGAGTAGGTGGAAGTAGAGGAGGAGGAGGAGGAGGAGGAGGAGGAGGAGGAGGAGGAGGAGGAGGAGAAGAAGAAGAAGAAGAAGAAGAAGAAGAAGAAGAAGAAGAAGAAGAAGAAGAAGAAGAAGAAGAAGAAGAAGAAGAAGAAGAAGAAGAAGAAGAAGAAGAGGAGGAGGAGGAGGAGGAGGAGGAGGAGGAGGAGGAGGAGAGGAGGAGGAGGAGGAACAACAGTAATAAGAACAAGAGGAACATGAAAGAAGAAAGGGAAGAAGAAGAAGAAGAAAAAGAAGAAGAAGAAGAAGAAGAAGAAGAAGAAGAAGAAGAAGAAGAAGAAGACAAAGACGTGAAAAAGTAGGACAAAGACGAGGAAAAGTAGATAAAAGGAAAAAAAAAAAAAGCTTGTCATCGTTTCTGATTCCATAGATAGACTAAAACATGAATGGAAGAACACTTAACGTAACTGCTATTGAGTTACATGCTAAAAAAAAAAATATCAAGATCCGGTTAATATCGTACAATGCAAAGGAAATAACAATGACAAAAGGGAACAGAATATAATGGAAAAATGTTGTCTCCAGGAAGAATAGTGAGGATTTGTACAATAGTTAACAAGCTTAATCAGTTTCATTTTTACAACATTCATATATAAAAAAAATAGCAGAATTGACAAAGCTGAATAAAACCGTAGGAAGAAAGAAAATGGATACAGTACTACTATTACTACTACTACTACTACTGCTACTACTGCTACAACAACAACAACAACAACAACAACAACTACTACTACTACTACTACTACTACTACTGACAATAAAAAGATAAAGAAAAGAAAGCGATTCATGTCACCCTCATTTCTTACCTTCTTCACTCGACTTCGCTGTACCAAATTTTCTACTCATTTCGCTTTCCTTTTGTGTCCACCTCGCTAATGCAAGAGTCACCCTGTATGTGCATTCTTTCATCCATGTAATCTGGCTCTTTTTCTACCTTTTCCGTGGAACCGTTCCAAGAGAGGAATATTAATGCACTATGGAACTCAATTGGCCTGTGAATTTTTTTTCTAATCAACTATTTTATTACGAGTGGCAAATGAGCGAACTCATTTCTTTTTTTTTTGTACCTTTGTATCAATCTTCACTGACAAAAAAAAGTAAATAATAGAAGAAAAATCAGCTTTTGATTCCTCTTGTAATTTTCTTATCTTTTGTTGAGGTGTAAGGTATAATGAGACCTGCAGGCTATACAATAAGGCACTCAGACCCCTATACAGGGCCTGTGGCGGAGAGAGAGAGAGAGAGAGAGAGAGAGAGAGAGAGAGAGAGAGAGAGAGAGAGAGAGAGAGAGAGAGAGAGAGGGGATGGTTTGGTGTCACTATAAAGAAAACAGGATAATTATCTGACGGTTGCATCGGATTTACTCAAGAGAAGATGAAGTTTACGAGACATTGAAGGTTGAGGGTTTTCTCCAGGCCACTGACAAATGATACTGTACAAATGTCAGACGTCAAGTATTTTGTAGCGAGCGTACTAATATATTTTCAAGCTTTTTTTCTTGTAGGGAAGGTCATGGATCATATGATGAAAGATGCAGAATAGCATATACAAGGGATGAATAACAAAGGAGTCAACTGAGGATCTGCTACGCCGCAGTAAAGGGAACTTGTAACGTAGATGTAACGAGACGTAAAAATCCAACCTTGCTTACGAGCGCATGGACAGTCATGTTAGGTTAGGTTGCAACACTGCACGATGATACAAGTTACGTTAGGTTATCAAGTGATGCTATGTTCAGTTGATAATTACGGTTTGAGGAGTATTGTATCTTCGACTGACCTGATGAATCTTTGGATCAATTGTTTTACTGTTACGATGCATACGTGAAACGTCAAGGATCATTATATTATTTTTAAAGTTTAAACTCCTTATAGTGACTGCTTTTAACAAACTGTAGTGCAAGTTATGATGATTTGGAGCGTTACTGTGACTGCAATAGTAGCTTAATAAGGGGTCTATAAACGTTTTCAATGAGAAAAGATCAATGAAAATCTGAGAATCTAGGTCTTTGAAAAGAAACGTTTAAGAATACGTGTTTGAGTCAGTCTGAGAACTTCCTCTCTGGAGACTTTACTTAGCAAAACAACACGCAGCGAAAGAGGAAAGACAGACAAGCTTCGTGGCATTCCGACTGAGTTCTAAATGAGACAAGTTTCGAAAGAGGATTTGAGACAGTTCCGAACATGACCAATATACGCACGAAACTTTTAAAAGGTCGTCTTTAAATCGATGCATCCACCTAATTCTTTATACATTGCTGTGCTACTAGTGGCATAACCAGTATATTGAGGGATAGATAGCTAAGCGTACTTGTTTTATGAACAGCATTGCGTTGTACTACTGTATTGTACTGTAAGTCACGATGATAATGGTTGAACACTGATGGTCATTACTCCAGTAACATCTCACGATCTCCTTCAGTATTTCGATTTTTGTTTCCCCAAATCTTACATCCTCTGTTCTGGTAAGACTAGATCAGCGATGAGACTTAGCACGGAGACTGTCAGCAGATGAAAGAACTTAACCGAAGAGAGGGAGAATTTGACTGGTAATGACACTTAACCTATATTTCTCTGAAGAAGCTACTGCGAAACTAGTCAGGAATAAAGTATCTATTTCTCAAAACATTTTCCCTTCATTGTCTGCTTCAGGCCATTAACTAAGCAATAATTAAACTATATAGACTAAACAAAATCGTACTTAATATTAACACACCTCCCTTCATAGAGTATTATTTAAAAAAAATCCAAATATGTATGATCAAGTTAGGATTAAACCATAATAAAGACTTAATACAGTGGAAGTGAGTGTTCCAGGTCACTTCACTCTACATAACAAACTATACTGGAGAACTTAAGTGCTGGGGTGTGTAGCGAGTGATGGTATCGAATTGTGCTGTGTTGCTGTGAATGGAGTTTGTTGCTAAGTGGTGATGGTGGTAAGTGTGACAAGGTGCAATTGGTGGTGTCTATAAGTAGCAGTTTCATAATTGCTCGTGGTAATTAGGGTGTGCCTGCAGATGTGTACTCGCAGTAGTAGTAGTAGTAGCAGTAGTAGTAGTAGTACTAACGTTTGCAGAATTACAATTGCTAGTAATAATAGTTGTATTTACAATCGTGGTATGTACAAATAAAAGTGAGATAAAGTACTGGGGGAAGATAAGTAGCAACAGCACCACAGGAAGAAGAAGAAGAAGAAGAAGAAGAAGAAGAAGAAGAAGAAGAAGAAGAAGAAGAAGAAGAAGATGATGATGATGATGATGAACAACAAGAACAAAAGGAAAAGAAACAGCAAGATATTTGTTCCTTAATTTACGCTAATACTTTACAACTCTTTATGGGAACCAGCACTTTAAGTGAGCTTTTTAAAATATTCTTGTTGCCCTTAGATGTTTTCCCTTTTGCTTAAAGAACGTAGTAGATACAACAAAAGCAGTACCAGCAACAAAACCAATAATAGCAGCAGCAGTAGAAGCAGCAACAGCAGTAATACTATTCAGAAGTGACATAGGAAAGCCAATCCTCTCAAACCCTATTGTGAAGAGCGGCAGTGAATGAAGACCAGAGAAGTGTCTTATGTCAACTGTTTGATGAATCCAATAAGGAGGAGGAGGAGGAGGAGAAGAAGAAAAGGAGAAGGAGAAGGAAGAGGAGGTAGCGGTGGTGAGGCTGGTGGTGGTGTAAGAGAAGGATAACGAAGGAAGGAGAGGTACAAAAAACATAAGGGAAAGTCCAGAGAGAGAGAAAAAGGGAAAAGCACGTAAAGATAAGTCAAAATGAGGAGAGAATCGTGGTGTGCTAGATGACGAAGAAGGGAGGCAGAAAATGATAAGACCGTAAAAAATGGTTAAATCTACGCAAGAAAGGGGAAAATGAGAGCCATATATTAGGAAAATGAGAGAGAGAGAGAGAGAGAGAGAGAGAGAGAGAGAGAGAGAGAGAGAGAGAGAGAGAAAGCACATTAACAAGAGGAAGAGAAAAAGTAAAATTGGAAGTAGCCATGAGGTTAAAATGAAAAGATTGCGGTGGGGTAGGTCAAGGTAAGTTCGGGTACCTTGGTGTAGGTCACGTATGGGAACGAAGCAACCAACGGGAAGGGAAGGGAAGGGAGGAAGGGGATAGGAGGGGAAGGAAGGACAGTATATACGCGAAGGGTACGCGAACCATAGTCGTACATATTCTTTCGTTCGCGTTTTTTGCTTTCAATGACTGTCATGCTCTCTCTCTCTCTCTCTCTCTCTCTCTGTTTAACCAGGCGTGTGAGGGAAGCACTGGTGACTCACTCTTAACATTGTATTCTTAATCTCTCCAGGCTTAATAGAGACTGTTTTCAAAAGCCACAAAGACAGACAGATTCTCAAGGATGTTTATGCTACTAATAATGCATAGCCCTTGTTCAACTCTCACTAGAATAATGAAAACATCCTTCTATTGAATACTATAATAACTTCCTCTTGAACCTGTGTATGGTTGTCGAGAGAAGACGACGAAACTTTTCTTTTAATGTAAGAGGAAAACTGACCATGGGTAACACAAACGATCAAAATGCCCACTGAGATTCCAGTCCCCGAACAGGATCAAGAGTTAACCAGAAGAATAGAATAAATACAGTTCTAATAATGCCCACGGTTATGCAGCAATGGTGTTCAAAATATACACTGGGAGATTATTATGAAAACGAATGCCTCATGCAGGAATGAAACTAAATGAATGAAGACTAAGTTCACTATTATCATGATTTCAGGGGATGTCTTCACGGATCACAGTCGCATAGTTAATTTAACACCAAGTTCTCCAAGCTAAATAACGGCTTGAGGTCTATCAGCAGTGAACACGGTGTCCAATTTCTTGAAGTGGAATTATTCGTATAAATACATTGGTCTGGTTCACATGTAGCCGTGAGTGCTGCTATGTCTGACACTGCCAATTAAGAGACGGTAAAAGTGAGACATACAATAGTCATATGATTCATTAGCACTCATCTCCTTTCGCCTTTGAGACTTGTGAATATCTCTTACACAGGACAAGGCTACTGTGAAATTTAGCTTTCCACATTTCACTTACCCTAGGTACCCTTTTATCTATGTATTAAACAACCTGAAGGAAGGATGAAAAGTTAGATAAGTAGTCTGTCGAAAGCCCCAAGGATGATTCAAACTCGTTGCCAGGCACGCTTTATCCACTGTACCATGAAGCAATGCGAGATGTCTGGGCTAAAAACGGCATCAGTTTACACTCCAATCTGCCAGTGTAATAAACGGCAGTCCAACACGGATATCCGATGAATCATACCACCATCACCTGCGTCTATTAACACTCTCACCACCATCAACTGTTATTACCGCAACTTTGATAAAAATTTTAGTTTCTGTGTGCGTAGTTTGCTAAACATAACATAATATAGACATAACATAATATAGAAAGTGAGATCTCTAATTATGGTGTAAATTATATATCGAAATTAATGAAGTACTGAATTATAACGGCACAAAAAAGACGAATAGTGTATAATGTAAGGACATTCGAATTACATAGACTGGCAGAAAGAGAGAGAGAGAGAGAGAGAGAGAGAGAGAGAGAGAGAGAGAGAGAGAGAGAGAGAGAGAGAGAGAGAGAGAGAGAGAGAGAGAGAGAGAGAGAGAGAGAGCAAACAAGTCACAGATGAACAAACAAACACGGGATGGATGCTGGCTACTATAAAAAGCAAAAGAAAATAGAATAAAAAGGAGGGCGGCAGGAAAAGAAGAAAGAGGCGAAGGAGGAAATAAAGTAAAGAAAAGGGATAAGTGACTAAAGAGAGAACAGATAAGCAGGTATAAAAAGAAGAAAAAAAAAAAGCGAAATGAAGTAAGAAAAGTAAGAATGAGTGAATGGATGGATAGAAGAGGAAGGATGGCAGAAAGAAAGAGGAGACAGAAGGAAAGACGAGAGGATGAAGGCAACTAATGAAAGACGCAATGTACGAAATGAACCAATGAATACAGAAATGAAAGAAAAAAAAATCAGCAAAAGAAAAGTAAGAAGAGAAGAAGAAAGGAAACGGACGGACAGACTAGAATAAGGAAGGCAAAATGTAGAAAAGGCAGGATTTGAAGAAAAATGGGATAGATAGAAGGGCAGGTGAAATAAGCGAAAAAAAAAAGAGGCGATAGAGGAAGGTTATAAAAGAGGGGATGTTCTGTGTAAATAAGAGGAATTGTAGTGCCTATGTTACGGTGAATGGCGAGGGGAAACTCAAGTCGAGACCGTAATCAATAAAGGGTTGGCCCGGCACCACCTGCCTAACCTATAAAAAGAAAAAAAAACAGCAACGAGTGATGGTTATCTTTCAAAGGGAGGAGATAAAATAAAAGGGACGAAAATTGAAAGGGACCATTGAGATAAAGCTAATGAGAGCGAGGAATGGAAAGAATGGATGAAATAAACGAAAAAACCTGAAAAATAAGGAAAGGAAAAATTAAAGAATGCATGAGAGAAAGAAAAATAAAAGTGGAGGATGAGGAGGATGACAGAAAGGTACAAAGATTATTAAAAGAAAAAAAAAGAGAGACGAAGAAAAGAAAACAGAGATGAAGAAAGACACTTAAAGAGACTGAGGACACCGATGCTAAGTAATGAAAGAAGAAAAAAGACGAAAAATAAAGATCTAAGAATAAAAAGGGAAGGTCACGGACAAGAATACCGAAGGAAGAAAGAAAGAAAGGAAAAAGTGAGAAAGAAAAAAATAAACAGAAAGATACATAAAAAGCGAGGTTGAAATGGATGACCAAGATATAAACGACAATAGAGTAAATATAAAAGAAATGGAGAATGGAACAAGAATAGAGGGACGAAAATAATAAAAAAAGAAAAGAAAAAGAGAACATAAAGAGGAGGTTGAGGCAGGTGACTAGGAAAAATAACAGAAAAGATTCCAACGAAAAGAATATGAGGAAAGACGAAAATAAAAGGAAAGAAAATAAAATAAAACAAAGAAAGGAACAAGAAGCGTAAAAGGAGGAGGAGAAAGGGTAGTATCATGACGAATAGGCGAAAAAACACTAGGAGAAGAAATATGAGAATAATGAACAAGAGGAAAGTTGAGACGGAGAGGAGAAAGCAATGATTGAAAAGAAAATGAAGAAAAGATTGCGGATAATGATGACAAGGAGACGAAAAAAAAAAAAAAGAGAAAGTATGAAAGAAAGGACAAATGAAAGAAAAAAAAGCAGGTGACAAGAACAGAAAATAAAACTCAGCTAAAAGAAAGCACACACACATAAGAAGATTAAGAAAAAAAAGGAACACACGCAAAAATAAAAAAGAAAGGAAGGAAAAGGAGGAGCTAAGCAAGAGGTCAAAGAGGAAGCACTAAAGAATAGAAATACGATAAAACGGGAACACTGAAGAAAGAAAGAATAGACTACAGACAAAAGACGATGACTATAAAATAAAGGCAATATCAAAATCAAAATGAAGTAGGCAAGTTAATATCGATCTGTTTATCTGTCCATCTGTTCATCTATCTGTCTCTCTATACAAATCCAGTGTCTATTGCCCTAGGGAGAAGACGCGAGGCAGACAAACTTTCCTAGACGCGAAATCAAGACAAGAAGCGAAATTTAATGTGAACCGCAGGAAACGTGACCGCTGATCATTATTATTTTGTGTCATGAGGATCTCGAGACGAATAGAGAGAGAGAGAGAGAGAGAGAGAGAGAGAGAGAGAGAGAGAGAGAGAGAGAGAGAGAGAGAGAGAGAGAGAGAGAGAGAGAGAGAGAGAGAGAGAGAGAGAGCACACAAATTTATTTACTCAATGTATTAAAGGACTGAATAACATTTGCCTGATTGCTTTGTTCAGTATTTGATACATTAACGTTAGGGAACATACAAGGAACATCTATTTTTTTTTTAACTGTGCTTTAATGTAGAGAATAGATTACTGACATTAATGCACCAAAACAATGACACATCACTGATATAAAAGATTTCTATTTTCTGCATTTCGTTTTTTGCGGTCTTACAACAAAAAGTGGTACCATATTTTGCTGAAAGAATATATTATTTTCCCTCAAATTATCTTGGCACACATTTTTTCACATCATATTCCGGTGACGTTTAATGCAAGGAAGCGCTCTGAGCGTACGTGTTGTGGAGTTATATGGAGTGATGTTGTGTGAGGAAGTTATGAATGGTGAGATTGTTTGCCTGATAAGGATAGCATGATCCTTCACGTCAGAGGTATATTTATTACAAATACTTCACTGGAATATTCAATATTTATATCAAACTCCATGTATGTGCATTAATGACTGGTATGACGTTTTCTCTTTAATGTTCTGTGTTTATAATTATGTTTGGTACTTTTAAATTTCTTTTATCACTACTTTACAGGCGAATGTTTCACTGTAGACGCAACATTCGTGCTTACCATACAAACATTCCATGCCACTGGTCACTTTATTCTCATCACTCCAATAATGAAAGCGATATAAAAATCACTATTTTTGACAAAACGTTCATGTCTTTATTCCATTGAGATTTCATGCAGACTCTGTGGATGAGATGGCGAATATGAAGCAAGGCTCACCCCCATGTACGCACATATACTAGCGAGTGGCAACACACACACACACACACACACACACACACACACACACACACACACACACACACACACACACACACAGTATCTCCTGCTCCTTCTCAACACTCCAAAGAACATAGCCAGCGACGTCTTCTACTCTTAAGTCCCTCTAAGTATGGCCTCTTATCTCCCAGTCAGCCTCCTTTTCCTTTTACACCGCTGCTCTAAGTTTTAAGGAACGCTGGAAGAAGTTCACCATTACTACGTGGGTGACAAATAGATGCTGCATGTGCTTGTTATTTCTTGAAATGGCACACGAAATAGATACAGATAGATGGATATATAGATAGATAGATAGTTAATGGAATTGATAGATATATACCACTCCAAACTGGTAAATAAAATCCTTTTGCTTTCTTTAGAGATTAGATTTTGAGCTAAATAAAGAAATGGATTGAAAAATAAAGATAGAATGATTTATGAATAGAGATAAATATATAACATGACATATAGACACAAGAAAAAAAAACCAGAGAGAGAGAGAGAGAGAGAGAGAGAGAGAGAGAGAGAGAGAGAGAGAGAGAGAGAGAGAGAGAGAGAGAGAGAGAGAGAGAGAGAGAGAGAGAGAGAGAGAGAGAGAGAGATGATAATAACAACACAAGAGTTCGTGAGTTAGAAAGAAGAGAACCATAAATCAAGGACGTCATACTGGTGGATAGGACAAAAAATACATTTTTTTCTTATATATTTCCCTTCGTACCACGCTTCATCATTTTTCCTTCTGATTTGCACCTACTTTCTTCCCCACTCCCTTTCTCTCTATTACCTGTCAGACTATTCCATTTTCATTGATTTTTTAATTCCATTTTTCTTCTATGTGTTGCTTTTCTCTTTCTATTCTTGCTTC
>NC_059269.1:7153628-7173628 GCF_017591435.1 Portunus trituberculatus | reverse complement strand
CCTTTGGAGTAAACTTAAATTCCTGAGTTCTAAGCAAAGATACATTTTCTTTTGCTTTTGTGTGGTGAGTGAGCAAGGCAAATTCTTCATACCTCCCTCGGGCAAGCACACACAGTTTAAAGACCTAGAAGTGAGCAAGTACCCTAGCGATTCCATGCCACGTCTCAGGAAGGCGTCGCGTGGCCTTCAGGCACTGACATGAGTCCACCCTAGGGGGGGCCCTAATAAAAGACCACGCAGCAAGGGATGTTGTGAGTAAGGTTGAAAGGGAATTACAAGCCACGAACTATTGGTACAAGTCTCTAGTTAAGGCAAAGCGCTATTTATTCACCTGTCAGGAAGACACGCGGTGAACCTCGACTCCCGGTGCGCGGCGGTTCGTTGAGCATCATCACTGTCTGAAAGAATAGAAAAGCGGTGTGTGTTACTGGTGGGCGAGGTGAAAAGGTAATTAATTTGAGATATCACTTCTGATTTTTGCAAATTAATCAAACGAGAGAGAGAGAGAGAGAGAGAGAGAGAGAGAGAGAGAGAGAGAGAGAGAGAGAGAGAGAGAGAGAGAGAGAGAGAGAGAATTTCGTACACTATTTAATACTCTTAAACAAACTTCTAACAATCCATCTTCAGCAGAAAAAAAAAGTAGGAGAATCGAGAACCAGCATTGTTGGTGTCGTGTCGTGCAGGGGAGAGGTGAGTGGGAAAGAGGGAAAGGGGCGGAACCGGAGGGTACGTCTTTCAGCCATGAGGAAAGACAAACAAGAGCAGATCATGAGACGCCCCACACACGCACCTCCACAGCACGTAACTGGTATCCTGTCCTGCGTCACACTTCCCTCTCTGTCACCCGCAGGCTGCCTCGCATGACTCTCAGCGTCCACTGCCAGCCACGCAGAACTTGTCCAGTTTGTGAAGCGAGAAGCGAAGTGGAGACAATGCGGGTTACACAGCGGGCACTTCACACACTTACCTATCATACATATTACTGATTATTACTGATATGTTCTTAAATTGCATTATCTTAAGATAAAAAGGTTGCAAGTGATATTACGGTATGTGCAACTTAAAATGAACTTTATAAACAGTTTTATTAGACAAAGGAGTGAAACTACAAGCCACAAAACGTCTGAATCACTCCATCACTCCCTTTACTTTCAATGGTGTCTTTAAAAAAAAAATACCAGACCAAATCCCTTTACTGAATTTGGAAACCTATAATAGTCAAACAATTAAAGGCACATTCATTAACTTATGATTAATTTATCAGTTTACGAAAAATAATCCACGGGAAAGCATCGGCGCAGTGACAGAGACAAGAAGACCGGCACGGGCGGGGTGACAGCGGCAGGGCATAGAGGTGGCGACGCTTCTGCTCGCCACGACACTGCCATTTCTCCTCGTCCCTGATGCTCCCTCCTCCGCCACTATGACAAGGCAGGCCGGGAGCTGCCACATGAAGTGCGTCAATTGGAGCGTCAGTCAAGAATCAAATTAACCTCATTTCACGCCTCGCGAGCCAAATTGGTGTCCACAAGAGAAAGAAGCGAGTTGGTTTTAAAAAGTAGAAATGCAACTGTTTGCTTAGCTTAAGGAAAGTTTTTTTTCATTGTGTGTGTGTGTGTGTGTGTGTGTGTGTGTGTGTGTGTGTGTGTGTGTGTGTGTGTGTGTGTGTTTGTGTGTGTGTTGTTCTTGTTTCCTGCACTGGATATATTCAGCATTGATCTTCCATTCTTCTCATGCAGGGTTGAGTTTTCTCTCCAAATACCTTAATATACTGGTCTTATTTGCTAGTCTGTTTTCTACAAACCTACTAATGTCAGTGGCAACCAAACATATATGGCGGCCTCTTTAAGCCTGGCGGCCTCTTGCAGCTCTATACTAAGTCTACGCAAAAAAATAATCTATGAATCTAAATTCTAAAAAATGACTGTCACCCTCTAAGTAACTTGCACTTTATTCCATTCCTCATTCATAATTTTGAGTTTTTAATGAAGACTAATGATAATGCACAGGAACATATATACAGTGAATATAGTAATTTTCTGAGACCACGTGACGATCACCATACATAAGCGGCTTAATGGTTTCCAAAAAAATAAAAATAAAAAAATACGTGTATCTTTTCATGACTTGACATTACAAACGTGACAAGCAACACTGCAAATAATCTACATTGAGCTCCTCTGGGAATGCGTGAAAGCCAGTTTAAGAGCCTCTGCGGTTTGAGGAACACACCTAGTAATGCAGACCACGCTTAAGTTTTCCCAGTAATTCTAAATCAGTTTTTTTCTTTTAACACTACCCAAATAGATAACTGAGTTGAAATGATTACATAGACAAAGACAGACAGACATACAGATAAATGGATCGATAGATAGAGATAAGTAAACAGCCAGGCAGAGAAAACTAGGGCAAATAAGTAAACAGAAAGACAGATAAACAAGAACACACAGATAAATTAACTCATTTACATTAGAGCAAAATTCATAGAAATAAATAAACACAATCTAGAACTATCCTCACACACTCCAGTGAAAAGCAGAAACAAATCCTGAAGTCCCCGCATGAACGAGCTGGATGAACATTCTCCGTAGTAAGACGAAAAAAGCAAGACAAGGCCAGCTGGCGTGTGGAGGGGAGCGGCCTTGTTGTGTGGTGGGCTGAGAGAGGCAATGGGGAGGCCTCCACTCTTGGCAGTCTCCCGTCCTTTCCTCCCTCTCCCTCCCTCCTTACTCTCTCTCTCGCCTTCGGCAGGAGAAGAGAGCACGGAAAACTTTTGATATTGTACACAGCCACTAATCTTGATGTTGACGGCGCAGATCCGAGCCCAATTAAGAATGTTTTTTTTTTATTACGGGAGAGAGAGAGAGAGAGAGAGAGAGAGAGAGAGAGAGAGAGAGAGAGAGAGAGAGAGAGAGAGAGAGAGAATTTGTTTACACGGTAGGGATGTGAAGTAATGCAGGCCATAAAAATGTAATAACCCAATAACGATGAACTCTCTCGATGTCAATGCCCTCAATCATTAAAAGACTTCTCGTGAGGATCTGCGTGGCTATACAAATATGGTGTACAAAAGGAGACTGGTAGAGAATAGCAAGTGCAAAACAACAACACTGATCAGGAAGAAAAAGAGACAATAACACCGTCAGGTAAAAATGAGACCGTCTTTAATTGCTTGCAAATAATTCACCTGTATTGAAGTGTGAATGCATAAGTTATTGCGTGTTAAAATACATATAGTTAATGATTTGATGGGTGGAAGAAGTGGAACCTTAGGATCGAAACACACACACACACACACACACACACACACATCTCTCCCTCCCTCTCTCTCTCTCTCTCTCTCTCTCCACACTGTCATCACACGCATCTGAACACGCCTCACTCCTCTACAGTACCTCTTCCCGCTGACTAACACACATGCATTACCTCTCACTACCATTCTCATTCCCATGATCCTTGAGTACATCAAAGAACTTCATGAAAAACCTTATTCCACTGGCCTTGAAGCGAAGAGACTCGAGTGAAGTTTCAGAAGAGAAACAAGGATCCGAACGCGGCCATGAAGCGGTTCGAGCAAGGTTTCGGACGCGTGGAAAAGGTTTGGAACGAGTTGGATATATTCGTGTATGGGAGGTGATATTAGAGGGGGACGGTGAGGATATATGCTAGGCAGGTATGAGTATGGTGAGGATAAAGGCAATAAATTAGGAAGTGTGCGTGACGAGCTACGTTTCATCTCTTGTAATTGCAGTACTCTTTCCTCCCTCCCTTCCTCCCTATCCTTCCCTATTTTCCTCCCTCCCTCTATCTTCCTTCCCTTCCTTCTCTCCCTCTCTGCACTCATCTACAGTTACCTTGGATTACTGTCAGCGGATACATGTACGCTGCATAAACTCAGTTGCTAAGCTCATTCTAACATACAAATTATGTATTTTTAGCCAGTCTAAGCAGCGAGGTATTGTAATATTTTGGTGTAATTTTATTGTGCCCTGATATTTTTGTTTATTTTACTTTCCTGGCTTTTGTCACATTTTATCATCATATTATTATTCAACCATTAAAGAGAGTGAAGTGTGGCCTTAATAATTGAGGATACTACTGTACTTCCATATAATTGTTAAATGTAAGTACGCAGTATATCAAATCCGTGTGCAGGTGGATTCTTACGATGAACTACACACGTATTATGCACATATACATTACACATACATTTCAACCAGGACCAAAAAATAAAAGCTTGCATAGAAATATAACAACGTAACGAAAGCTTCGAATGAAATGCCTACACATAGCAGTCGCTGTGTAACTCCTGTGACCACCCATCATTCGAATCCATGTTCACTAATGTTCCTTTAATTTTCTTGTAACGTGGCACTAACAACCTGATTACTGACGATATCTTAGTGTTGCCGACCCGTTCCGAAATATGAAGCAAATGGAACGTTGCATAGAATACTTTGTCTGTGTGTGTGTGTGTGTGTGTGTGTGTGTGTGTGTGTGTGTGTGTGTGTGTGTGTGCTATAACAATATTGCACATAAAATATGTATACACTGTACATAGCTAAGGTCCGTCGAACAAAGCTCCCCGACGGACACATAGTACTATATAATGAGTATGTGGTCATGGACACGTAACATAGTACACTCTAGTCATACTGGTTACTAACATTTTATTACTGGCTCATAGATTGTTGAAGTAAGAGATACTTCTTAATTTCTTGCTTAAACCTACGTAGATATGTTGGCTGTAGTAAATAGAATTTTTTTCTCAGGAGGCAAACTGTTAAACATCTTGGGACCGCTATTAATCACACTATTTCTGTACAATATAGTTCTAAACGTTTGGCAAACTAGGTTAATGTTGTTATTCCTTGTGTTGATATTTCCAGTAGGTAAATTGAAAATAGAATTTCTACCGTAACATTTATAAATCAGCAACAGTGTGAAATATTCATGTATGTGTGTGTGTGTGTGTGTGTGTGTGTGTGTGTGTGAGAGAAAGAGAGAGAGAGAGAGAGAGAGAGAGAGAGAGAGAGAGAGAGAGAGAGAGAGAGAGAGAGAGAGAGAGAGAGAGAGAGCACATAAAAAAAAACCTGCGCAACTGAATGTAAACACACCGCCATCTGAACCTTATCTTCGTTTCAACCCTCCAAGATCAAACACATAGGACTCAATAAAAATTACAGAGTTGGACAGGAGAATCAATAGACTGCCATCAGGCCTTACGTAAGCCAGACACACCCTCTCACACACCTTTAAAGACGGTAACCACTAAACCCTTTATCCCCAGGTCACTTTTCTGTCACAGGAGTCACTTCATTAATCTTCTGTCAATTATAGTTTTTTTTCTCAAGCTTAATAAAATTGTCTAGCGCAGATTCACCCTATTCATACTGAACGCACTCGCCAAACTTCGTAAAATTTTGAATTATGAGCCAAACAAGAATAAATAGGTATCAAATTGTAGCGAATAAGTAACTTTAGATGATTTTTAACGCTCTGATAATTAAAATATCATAGTTAACTTTATAAATTTAAGTAAAGATACCCAGGATAATAAAGTGATGCCGTAATTCATTAAGCTTTGAAGTATATTTCGATAGCAATATGAGTGATAGATCAGTTCAAGTTATTCTGAGGACAGAACTTACTTTTTCCTCATCAAAATCTGAAAAAGTGGTTGAATTCATAAATAACACTTATTCCATTGCAACAAAGGAATCACAAACGATATCACTATCCACCGCTTGTAGACTCAAAGGTTTGTAAAAGTGACCAACTCTTCTTATTGTTAATTTCTCGCATACCCTTCCACCCTATCCATTATCCATATGCTTATACCTTCTTTCCCACCACATATTCAAGAGCTATCTTCTGTATATCAAACAACCTTTCACAGTTTAATTATCTTATACTTTTAGCCTCAGTTTGTGGGAGTGGAGAGGCGCTACAAATAGAACACCTGCTCGCTACATGAACGGATGTTTCGAAACCACATTTCTTGGTCAACAACAACCAGCCTCTAAATATCTACCGCGGTCCAGCTGGCGCCTCTTGCCCACCCCTTTCCCCGCTCAGCTTCAAGGGATTATATACGCTTGAGCAGAAGAATAATACCGCCGCCTTTGCTGACTCCTCGGGGCCTCGGGCTGGATCGTCCGTCTGAACACCGACATTTAAGTGGACGCTTCAGTGGCTTCGTGGGAGGAGATTACCACGTGTAAATCACACAGCCGCCAAAGTGGAGGACATGAACCGTCTCCATAAAAAGGAAGGACAAAAATAACATGTAAGAGAGTTGCATGACGGAATGTAGTCGCAAAATACAGGAAAGAGGATTGTCAAACTTATAATCTACTAACATGAGAAAGAAAACAAGCAAAAGATAAAAAAAAAAAAAAAAAAATGAAAATAAAAATGGTACCGAATACAGAAAAAAAAAAGTGACTATAACCAAACATTTGCCCGATAATTAAAAATAGAGGAAAAAGATTAAAGCTTTTAAACTGCTTGATAAATGTATTTCCCTTATAGAAAGCGAATGAAAGGTCGTATTATCCTATCAGTGCCAGGGCCAGGCTGAGGTATAGCAGAGGCAGAGGGAGAGGGAAGGCGAAGACACAGAGAATCATGTTGGAGAGGTTTCAAATTGGAGATAATGGAAAGCCATATCCAGCATCATTTGTCTCCTGAAGGCGGACTACTCTGGAGCTCAGCGGAGAGAGAGAGAGAGAGAGAGAGAGAGAGAGAGAGAGAGAGAGAGAGAGAGAGAGAGAGAGAGAGAGAGAGAGAGAGAGAGAGAGAGAGAGAGAGAGAGAGAGAGAGAGAGAGAGAGAGAGAGAGAGAGAGAGAGAGAATGTAAAAAATGTTAGAGAAAAAAAATGATACTGAAAATATGTATACCTGATCCTTTCATTACTTTTTAACCATGAAAAAAATAAACCAAAAAAATGAACGAATACTGTTATCATAACGCTTTGATTGGGTTAGGTTATGCAATATTTTTTGTTCCATATGCCTATATTACTATTCTGTGTGTGTGTGTGTGTGTGTGTGTGTGTGTGTGTGTGTGTGTGTGTGTGTGTGTGTGTGTGTGTGTGTGTGTGTGTGTGTGTGTGTGTGTGTGTGTGTGAGCCTGCGTGCAATACATGTTTAACCTCACCTATCCACCTATATATATATCCATTCCCTCCCTTAAGACTTGCTTGGGTCTGCTGGCCTGGGAAGGGGGCAGGGCTACAAATGTCGAGTGTACTTAAGAACTTAGGAGAAACAATGAAAACAGACGATGCATTGAGAACCCGTGGGAAAAATGCCAAAACTAAGATAATAAGTATACGATATCTAAAAGAAGAGTAAAAAAGATACAGAGAAACAGAAGAAATCAGTTTTTTTCAAAGATACATAAACTTAAGGAGGAAAGGAGATAAACAAGGTGAAGGATCGATAACAAGACGTAAAAAAAGAATAAAGTAGGCGAAAATTATAAGGTAAGACATGAGGAAATGTTAGGTTAGAGAGAGAGAGAGAGAGAGAGAGAGAGAGAGAGAGAGAGAGAGAGAGAGAGAGAGAGAGAGAGAGAGAGAGAGCCAGCCCGGTGAATGGCAGTAATCAAGTGGGTGAATGGAGTCAGCGAGCGCAGGAGTTGAAGAGAGAAAGGGAGGCGAAGGAGAAAGTGAAGACTGAGTGGTGAGGGAGAGGAAAGAATCAACAGAGCGACTAAAAAAAAATGAAAGGAGAGATTAAAAAAGTAGAGACAAAAAGAAAAAAAAATAACCACCATTGCAGTATAATCTCACGCCAGTTACCGATAAACGAGAGAGAGAGAGAGAGAGAGAGAGAGAGAGAGAGAGAGAGAGAGAGAGAGAGAGAGAGAGAGAGAGAGAGAGAGAGAGGATAAACTATAACATCAAAGACAACCAAGAACTGAAGACATGAACAGGAGTAATGAAATAGTGACCACAAAAAGATCAATTACTAAAAATAAAATAAATTCTAGTTTGATGATGTTACTGAGAAAAAAAAGCGAGATGACTGACCAATAAAAGGGAAAGGGAAAGAGTTATGACATTAGACATAAATTGACAGGAGAGGGACAGAATGGCGAAAATGTGTGAGGGGAAAAAGAGGAGAAAAAAATGGGGAGAAAAATATAAAGGGAACATTTTGCATAGAAAGGTGGTGATTATTATTATTATTATGATCATAATTGTTATTATCATTATTATTATTATTATTATTATTATCATTACTATTATTATCATCAGAATTATTACTATATCTACTATTACTACTGTAGCACGACTACTACTACTACTACTACTACTACTACTACTACTACTACTACTGCTGCTGCTACTACTACTGCTACTACTACTGGTGCTACTACTACTGCTACTACTACTACTACTACTACTATAGACTACTACTACTAGAGCTATTACTACTACTACTACTACTACTACTACCACTACTACTACTACTACTACTACTAATAATAATAATAATGTCACGATTAGACTCACTAATTGATATATAAATGTTTTTATAATTATATTAGAGTTGTTTTACTCTTTGGGATTGTAAATGTAATTGTTTAGCTTCTATATACCCAGATGTCTCTCTCTCTCTCTCTCTCTCTCTCTCTCTCCCTCATCTTTACCATGCACAGGCAGACATGAAAACAGACAGAAGGACACATACAGAAAAATAATAAAAAAGATTAAACACAAGTATACAAGGCGACGCAGAAAAGGAAAAATCGAAAACGGAACAGTTATTTCAGCATACATTGACAGCACGCGTACAAGAAAAAAAATAATACCAGAGAGAGAGAGAGAGAGAGAGAGAGAGAGAGAGAGAGAGAGAGAGAGAGAGAGAGAGAGAGAGAGAGAGAGAGAGAGAGAGAGAGACTGACTGACTGATTGAAGTAGAAAGTAGGATAACGAAACGTACCATAATACATTAGCAAGTATAACAGCAGACAAGCAGGACGGGACGGGACACACACTTTGCCATGCTAGAGTCCAGGTATTCCCATTCTCATGCAGCGCGCACCAGTCAGCCATGGAAACACGAAGGAGGGAAAACAAAAGAAGGTGCGAACAATGCAAGGAATATAAAATGAAGGTTACTGAAGCTACGGTACAGAATACTAGTGGTGAAGGTTCATTGTGAGGGAAAATGGTTTAGTTATGATATTCTGCGTTTTTTGTGTTTTTAAGCTTGGGATTTTGGGTTTTGATAGATGATAACAAGAAAAAATATCTTTCTTAGGTATCGTATTTTCACTCACTATCGAAACTTCCTTTACTAACTTTTGGATTTCATAGCAATATTTTGAAGGACGCTGGTCACTTGTTCCACGAAGCACGCTAGTGATTGCTAACTTCTGTTCTCTCTCTCTCTCTCTCTCTCCTAAACTCCTCGACTTAACAAATCCGCGACGCTTCATCTCACTCCATTTCCTTTCCTTCCGCTCCTCCTTTCTATCAATTTACGTCTTTGTTGCTCCCACATTCTTCTCTTTTATTCTGCCTTTTCACCCCTTGACACCTGCTTATCCCTTGCTCCTTCCCTCTCTTAGTCTATCTTCCTCATTCCTGTTTTACCTTCCCCGCTGCTATTCCTTCCCAACCCATTTCTGTCATTCTCATCTGTTCGTCTCCCGCCTCTTTCCTTCCCTTCCCTTCTTTTAATACGCAGTCTCTGTATGTCAGTCGTTATAAGCATTTTTTTTTTGCTGAGGATACATTTTTATAGTCTTATTTAACAGCACACACACACACACACACACACACACACACACACACACACACACACACACACACACACACACACACACAGTAATCTTCACGCTATCCACTGCCATTTCCCTCTTATCCTCTGCGTTTCTTTTTCTCATCACTGTAACACACACTCATCATCACCACCATCACTATAACATCATTCCCATCACCACCATATCAAAGAAAATAAACAAAGCAAAATAAACATAACAGTAGCAACAGCCAGATAGATAACTGCAGCAAGAACAGTAGCATCAACAGCAACACACACACACACACACACACACACACACACACACACACACACACACACACAGCCTCAGCTCGACTCACTTAATAAACTGCTTCAATTGTAGTTTAATATCGCTGTCCCTTCACATGAATACTTAATACGTTTTCATTTATTGCCATGCCAGATAACAGATTATTTGCGGCAGAATCCTTCAAATATTATTATCAATTTCACGTTGTTTTGGCTAAATGAAGGTGATTGATTTATTAGTTGTGTATTTAATTAATAAGTCTGCCTTGACGTACACGATAAAATGGTAATATCAGTGAAACAAACTGCCAAGGTACTTCAATCATTTCACTAACGGGATGTTGCCGGTACTCAAACATTTATCTTCTCAGTCCAATCAACGCTGACATTCACTTCCAGCTCTTTATACTTCATACAGATCGTCATCATTCAGGAAATTGACACCAGAACAAGATTTCGCAACAGTTAAATGCTTTGTTTGGAAATATGCTGCTTTCAATACTATTATTACTACTGTTACTGCTACTACTACTACTTCTACTACTACTACTACTACTACTACTACTACTACTACTATTATCCTACTACTACTACTACTACTATTATACTACTATTACTATAACTAATATTTAGCAATCGTGAATTTTCCGACTTTTTTTTTACTGTCCTGATTACTTAATATAAAGCAATCAATCATTGCATCATTTGTAATCTAATTTATGAACATTAAATTAACTGGAAATCGAGACATCACCATTTAGAGCAACTGACCCTTACCTCTGGCCTTTCATACTCACCTAAAGAACAATTATTGTAAAACTCGTAAATCGTCAAACAATTATACATCCTTTAAAGGTTTACGAGGATTTATCGACAATAAATTCTTACTTGCGTTTGCTATTTTCATTGTTATCTACTATTGTTCTTCCTTCGTGATTTGTTTTATTATCTACTATCTTATCTGATTTCTTTTAAGAGGGAGGTTTCAAGACATTTGTCCCTTTTCCTCGGCTGACTCTGACCTGCAAAGGGACTGGCAATTCAGTGGGTCTTTTTTGTATTTTTTTTGTTGCCCTAGGCCGCTTTCTATCTCACATAAAAAAATCTGATATTCTCTAAGTTATCACGAATATTGAATTTACTTAGTATTATATTAAGGAAGATGACTAAGGCTTCGTGAAGCGATTGGAAATAAGCTTAGCGAACATTTTATTCTATTATTTTCCTCAATTTAGTGTTTCTTTCTGTCATTTTACTAGTCTCCGCACGTGATGAGGGGAGAAGTGATATTAAGGTTGTATTCCCGCAGTTTCTTCTCATGCGATATAAAACTCAAGTGGGTCTACATTAACGAGAAGACATCAAATTTACTAAACCACAGACGCTCGTGACTAATGACGTCAGGAATCTCTAAGGCGAGAGACAAAAAGTGGAAGCGTACTAATCCAGGAACAACTTTCTTTTTCTCTTTTTACAACTGCCGTAGACCCGCACTTTTTCTTCACGGGCTGGGTAATGGCGGCTGAGTGTTGTTAATCAAAGGTGTGTAAAGACCCGTTGGTGCCTCGGGGCAGGCGGGCTGGCGGCGGATGGTGGGCGGCACCTCACTGTATATTGCTTGCTACATCTAGAGAAAGTTGTATTGCCGAGCGACCTGAATTCTCAAGCGGGGGCCGGCAGTCTCGTGTCTACCATATTTACCTATGGCCACTATCACCTGGTGGTGGCGGTGGTGGTGGTGGTATCAGCGGTGTTGCTATACTGCCGCCTCGTCCCCCATCACCCGGCCGACACACATGCATAGCACCGTCACCTCATGCTCAAGGCCCCGGCAGACAGACAGACCTCAAGTTTGTCGAGTGGTTTTTCCTTGACTGGCGTATTACAATCAATTACGTGACGCTGCAGTTTTCTCGACTTGACAAAGACATAATAGAGTGATTTTTGGAGTCACTCATCATTATCTAATACGAAAAAGACACTGCTGGAATGAGAAGGGAAGAAATTGAATACCGAAGAACATAAAGAAAAATAGCAAGAATAGATACCGCGCGAACTGGTGGTCCATAAAGGATATGCACTAGTCTGCGTATTTGGTGGCAATAAACCAAGTTGTGTTACGTAATGACAACCCGGCAGCAAACTGGAAGAAGTAAGTGCTGAGTAAGTGGGTAAATGTACATAAAAGAGAATGACGTGCAGTATTTGTAGCACAGAGGAAATATACCTAAACCCACATTCTAGATTACTGCCACTGCTGGTGTATTTTGGAAGGAGAGTAAGTATGGGAGTAATCTTGTGTCTGTCGCTGCAATCTTTATCACAAAAATAGGGAAAATAAATACACTTGATCCACGTAATTTCAGAGAATTGCATAGCGGAAGGAGGAGGAGGAGGAAGGAGGAGAAGGAGGAGGAGAAGGAGGAGGAGGAGGAGGAGGAGGAGGAGGAGGAGGAGGAGGAGGAGGAGGAGGAGGAGGAGGAGGAGGAGGAGGAGGAGGAGGAGGAGGAGGAGGAAGAAGAAGAAGAAGAAGAAGAAGAAGAAGAAGAAGAAGAAGAAGAAGAAGAAGAAGAAGAAGAAGACGAAGAGGAGGAGGAGGAGGAGGAGGAGGAAGAAGAAGAAGAAGAAGAAGAAGAAGAAGAAGAAGAAGAAGAAGAAGAAGAAGAAGAAGAAGAAGAAGAAGAAGAAGAAGGTGATAATGATGAAAAACGACAAAAAACAAGAACAGTACTAACAACACCATTGGAAGACTAAGAGGAGGAGGAGGAGGAGGAGGAGGAGGAGGAAAAATAGGAGGAAAAATAGGGAGAAAACAGCATATCTTGAAACATTAATAATTTTCAAACAATCTCACGCACCATCTGGCTGGGCAAAAACTTTCCCGCGTTCGAGGTTGCACTGACTGACTGGGAATACGGCACAGCTGGTCTCCCTTGTCTGTTCCTTTGTCTACCCTCTTGCGTCAGTCACAGCGTCCCGATCTTGTAGTGAATGTGACAGGAGAATTCAATCATAACCTCTCTGTCTGTACTGTATTCAATTCACGTTAGTTTTATTTTCAGTCGGAAAGTCTATTTTGTCTGTATTTATCATGTTAGTGTTTTAATTGATATTATAATGGTAAAGGATGTGTTATGTTCCTGTTTATTGGAAATGTGTCTGCCATCGTAGGCGACTTACATGCAAAAATTAGGTATACTGTGAGAACAATAACTTTGCTCGGGGAACATATGCAAAAAAATGATCAGACTGATGATAAAGGTAATAAGGAATAGAAGGACGGCCACATTTTGTTTATGAGCGTGAGTATTGATTTTCTTGTCGAGACTTCGTTGGTAATAAGCCTGATGTTGTATTAGTATTATAAATATGTATTTTGTCGTAAATGATGAAAGAACATCAACAACGGTGGAATATCAAAGCATTTAGACAAGGAAGTTTTATAAATGTTCGCCATTTAGTACTTAAAAAAAAAAAAAAGGAAACTCGCAGACTCTATTGCAGGTAACATTAAGTAAAACAAATAAGAAAGTTTTATATTTACTGATATCTTTCAGGACTGGAAGACGTAAACATATTTCTTGGCTATCCTTTCATATTTATTGATATTTTTCAGTATTAGAAAAGGGTAAATATATTTCTTGTCGGCCGTTCTTTGGGAGTAAGTTCGTGACTCCCTCGGGCCCATGCCATCCACTGGGAAGGCTGCACGAAAACACCTGGGTGATATCAGGTGTGTGAGATGTTTACTGCCAGGGTTCGATCACCTTTTCCTTGCCTTCTCCTTTACTCGTACCTCTAGTCCAAGCATTGCCCTTCCTAATCTTAGCTTTCCAATTCTGTCTCGAGCTCTCATTCCTCTTTCCGTTCTCATTTTTTTTTCTTGCGCCTTCTTCCTTTCTTATCATCTCTTCCTTGCCTTCCCATTTACTTTTCGTCCAAGTATTTTTCTTTCTAATCTTTGCTTTTCAATTTAGTTCCGATCTCTCTTCTTTCCTCCGTTCCCTACTTTTCTCTTACAATTTCTTCCTTTCTTATTTTATTTATTTCTTTAGTTTCTTTTCTTGATTATTATCTTCCACTTCTCATTTTCATTCTTCAATCTTTCTCTTTCCAAAGTCTCTTTCTTATTATTGCATTCTTTTCTTATCACAGTATCTCTGTATTTTTCTTCCTCTATTCTACTCTTCCTGCTCTTCTGTTTCTTTTCCTAATCCGAACTCTCATTTTCCTTCCTTTAGTTCCTTCTTCCCTAACTTCTTTAACTCCTTTCAAATTCAGATTTTCTTCCAGCCTTTTGTTTTAATTATCACTTATAGTTTTTCTTCCTCTCCTACCCACTTTTTTTCTCCCAGATCGTTTCTCTTGGGCAGAAGTTTATAAAAAATATCTTCCATGTTCTAGTTTTCTTCAAGTTTCTCCTCGTTTTAATTTCGTTTCCATAATTCTCTCCCCTACTATCTATCTATTTTTCCTCTATGTTCTCTCATTTTCTTGGCTAGAAGTTCGTCAAACGCCGCTAATTTAGGTGAAGTTTCCTCGTTCTTGCTCCTCCCTCCAGGCGCAGTGTTCTCTGTATCCGGCAACGTCTGGAGGGAACTCGTCCTGATGGCCTTTCAGTTTTTGCCTTCTTGCTCTCGTTCCATCGTCAGCCTGCGTGCCTCCACCACTCGTTTACTATTTATATGTCTGAGTGAGTTCACCGAGTACATTCGACAAGATATTTTACATAGGTAATCTTATCTTATTCTCAGAAATTCTTTACACGCAGGTATAGTCTGTTTTTTCTTTCGTTCAGTGAATTATTCAGTTGAGGTGCGTTTTTCTTAACCGTTCTTGCTTTAGGTATTGATGAAGTCTCTATTCAAGTTTTTCGTAAAGTTACGGTCATTTTTCACTGTGTTAAGCGCTTTCCCTTAATAGTAGATTGCCTGATTTCTTAAGAATCTACCGAGTGTTAGGTAGAAGAGAATGTAAGAAGGAAAACACGAAACAGTAGAAGAAAGTGTGACAGAGTACTCGACTATACCGATCACTAATAAATGCGCTTCTCTGCATTTCGGTTCTTCTCTGTTACTAAGAAGGAGAGCAAGGAGGAAGTTTGGGCAGAATATTAGTGACCTCGACACACACGGGCTGGCCGGGAGGTAAGGGGCAGCGGTATGGTGAAATGGTATGTGGAAGAAAGGTATGGTAAGGACGGAAGGTGTGCCAAGGGAAGACTGGTGGTGTCAGCTTCCCACCTCACATCGTTTCTCATGGCTGCGATGTACATACTGAGTGTCTGAAAATGAAGGAAATGAAGGCCGGGTGTTTAAAATGTGTGTGTGTGTGTGTGTGTGTGTGTGTGTGTGTGTGTGTGTGTGTGTGTGTGTGTGTGTGTGTGTGTGTGTGTGTGTGTGTGTGTGTGTGTGTGCTTTTATCAGACTATTCACAAACTCCTACGTAAAGTTTTCTAATACTCAAAATACAGTGACGACATGAGCAACAAGTCGTCTTTAGTCATTGGATGTCTATGGAACTTTTGATTCATTTTGCTTATCTTTTGGAAACAAATGATCAGATACGAGTTTTTCTTTTCTTTTACGCTGTTGGAGATTTGGTATATTTGGGTAAAAAGAATAAGAAATATGTGAATGAATAAGACACCAGTGTGATTCAGTCTTTTTTCATTCAATGCTTTTTGGTATTTCAAATATATAAAGCAGGTATATAAAGCAGCGGGAGGGATACCTGTGACTCCTTGAAGACACGTGCATGTGCATGAAGAGTTTGTGATACACCAACTCACCGCGACACTCAAGGTAGCTGATGTGTCGGTCGATATATAGTTTCCCAGAATAAATTGGTTAAAAAGTCAAATTATATGTGAAACTAGAGAATGTGGGTGAAGGTTCTACTGACTTTCTCTTTCTCTCTCTCTCTCTCTCTCTCCTCAGAAGGTATAACAAAGATTTATCTAGAGCACAATGCATACGAAACATGAATGCACAGTCGCGGTCACAACTTGTGTCCTGCTTCGCCACCATGATGAATCAGAACTTACTCAGAATCGAAGGTTTGAACAATGGAACTTCGTGAGGGGAGAAGTGTCAGGCGCCGCCGGTTTAAGAAGAGGGATGGGGGACCTGAGCTGGTTGCGATAAATCATGTCAACGAAGCATGACATAACTTATGACAGCGACTGTACATTAATAATTATGTACAAATTCTTCTAAAAAAATTAAGGCAAAAAAAAAAAAAAAAAAAAAAATTTGCGCAGAGCTAAAACCTTAAAATACTTCCATGAGGAGATGCAGTGGCGCTCTTCTTCTTGAACTACGCACGTCTCAGAACCACACGAAACCAGAGGAACCACCACAGGGAATAGTGTCGTCCATAAAAAAAAAAAAAAAAAAAAAAAAAAGGATAAGGGGTTTTCGTACCATCATGCCCTTCCTTGCCTCTCCTGTCATGCCCGTGTTGGCGAGAGTCGCTTCAATTGACCAGGAAATATCATCTTTGGAAACCTCATTAACGCAGAAGTCTTGCTGTGGTCATGTACAGGAAAGAAATGTAAATGAACACGAATTCCTGAGCAGTAAGAGGATAACACAATAACACGGGGATCGTATGACGCACATTAATGGGTGAAGCTTCCGTTACGGTACAATGGTATAGGTAAGACGAAAAATACGAATAAGTTAGGTTCTCAAAAGTTTCCATGCCTTATCATGACCCTCGTAATAATTTTGAGTCCAAGTTAATAGAGTTTTTAGGGAGATTTCATGATTGCAGTGATGGTTTAATGAAGATACGTCAATATCGTTGGATGAAACAATAATGAGAGCCTGAGGGAGGAGAGTGTTGTAATATACGAAATAACTTACTTTTCTGGAAAAAAAAAACTAAAAAAGGTAGCAAGACTATTTTATTGTAGAGGCAGGACTTAATGGATCAAGACGAGTGTAGCAACGATACACACACACACACACACACACACACACACACACACACACACACACACACACACACACACACACACGCATCGGGCCAGTTTTACCATGGGATTCAATTTACAACATACAAACTCACATACGTCTCTCTCTCTCTCTCTCTCTCTCTCTCTCTCTCTCTCTCTCTCTCTCTCTAACGTTTCTCATCGTTTTCGTTCTCAATCTCACTCATTATTCATTCCGTCAAGTAAATTTTTCTCACCTCTCGTTTTACTTCCCCAGAACACTTTCGTACCTTTTCTTACTTTCCCATATCTCTCCTTCTCTTCTTTCCTCTCCTTTCTCCTCTTATTCTGTTCTTTCTTTTAAATCCCCAATAATTTTGATCCCCTTCTAATCTATCGTTATTCGTATTGTAATGTTTAGCCTTAATTCTCTCTCTCTCTCTCTCTCTCTCTCTCTCTCTCTCTCTCTCTCTCGGCACGGGCCACTGGAGAGGGAAGGAATTAATTACAGGATTAGTTAATTGGCTGACAGTTCACGTCTATGCAGAGGAGATACGAGGAGAGAGAGAGAGAGAGAGAGAGAGAGAGAGAGAGAGAGAGAGAGAGAGAGAGAGAGAGAGAGAGAGAGAGAGAGAGAGAGAGAGAGAGAGAGAGAGAGAGAGAGAGAGAGAGAGAGAGAGAGAGAGAGAGAGAGAACTCCTTTACGTTTAGCAGTAAAAAAAAATAAAGAAAATATATTAATGTAAATGATACATGAATTAGATTGATTGAATGAAAAATTAAGTCATAATAAAATAGGAACTTTTATCTATTCATTTATTTTTCAGTGTCTCGTCACTATTCATTCTACCTCAGCAGGTTCAAGTGTCCTCTCATTCTCCATTCCAGACTTGATACTCAGCATTTGAGTTTTCCTCTTTCCTTGCTCTTATTTGTGCATATTCTCCTTTCTTTCTTATCATCACTGATTTTCCTCTTCTCAATACCTGCTCTTACTTCAATTCTTGCACCTTCTCTTGTCATCTGGCGCAACCAATACGTTTGAAATGAGCGTCTAGCAGCGGTGACTCTCTTGGGCTTTTGTTTACCCTCATTATCGGCTGAGTATTGCACTGATAACAAGAAATGACGAACCGAGCAATACCAGTTATGCCAACTTACGCTTTCCGCCTTGGCTAAATTGTAAAGGTCACAGTCTTGATAAGGTTGCAGCAGAATGTTACAGGTTCGAATACTCGACCTTTAGATCAAGGGTGAACTTCTACAGCAGCGCCACTCACGCAGCTCCTTTTAAACGATCTTTAAACATGACTGGCCATTTGGAGAGACGTGCAGGTTCTGAAACCTTTCATTTCCTCTTAGATTTCCAAGATGAAGGATTTTACAAGGTAAGATTGCCAGTGTGCAAGACAATACAAGTTTTGTAGACAGCTGTGGTTTCCATGTCAGGTTCACTTGTTGAATGTAGAAAAAGAGGGGACACCTGAACTATTTTACCTTGTCGTTTAGTGTGATGTGACTGAAGTGAACACCAGTGACGAAAAATGCCTTGTATACAAATGCAAAGGAACGCATCACAAGCTTATCTAACAGTACAAGACTAAATCATATTCTGATTTCAGATGTGCTCCACAGGACGGCCGCGAGCAATCTATTTTCCAGCAAGGACTTGATCCTGAATAATCACTTGAAAGTCTCTGCAGGGAGCATCGTGTCGAGTTTGCTGACTTGTGGAACAATTTCTCAGATCAGATTGGCCAGTTCCAGAGCCAAGGTCTGCACTTGTCAGTCATCACGGCTGCCGGGTTTGGTAGGATTCACTGATCAAAGCTGTCCACACTATCAGAATGAAAACAACCTATTTACATGCAACTTCAACAGACAAACAGCTATGTGAGAGGCATAGGATAAGTTATGGCAACACATACCTTCGTCTATTAACACGTTACAACATTTGCAACGGGTAAAGGGGAATACTGAGATGCATAGTTACAGCAGAAACTCTCACTGTTACTGCAGTAATCGAAACATTCAATGGTACAACTACATAATCTGAGTATAGCATGAAGGTATGTAAATTGTTTAAGGCACTACGTGTTAAGGACAATGTATAGACTTAATGCTGAAGTCACTCAACCATTGCTATTGCAGATATACTTCTTGATTCCTGTGATTCTTCATCAGTATGAACGAATTTCAATACAATGATTAATTTATTGGAAATAAACCTCGTGGTGCAACATCTTTTTATAAATTTTGATAATGAATTTTCAAAAGTTCTTTGATACAGTATCCTTATTGATGAATTCTAGGCAAGTTGGGATAACAGGTAAAGTATCCAATCTAATACTGATTTCGCGATATCAAGCAAAGGATCGTTATCAGCAGAACAGATATGTGTATTGTGCTCGAGCCAAGATCTGGATTCATCTGGAGGAAAGCGCAGTAAACAATGCTGCTCATTCACAAACTGACAGGCTTACTAATGATGTGACACACTGAGGTTATAATAATGACACGACTACGTGGGTATAGTGAGGGTACGGGTAGTTTGTTTGACGGTTTGCAAGAGTGGTGTGGGCTGGATGTGAAGCGCGGTGACGACTCAGGTAATACGTTCAAAGATAAGGAAAGTAAAAGTGAGCAAAATTCAATTAAATTAAGGTGATAATAAAGAGTGTAACAAGAAAACAGAAGAGCAAGGAAGTCAGTAAGACTACACATGGCAACTCATCTATAAATCTTACGTACTTACGTTCAAGTCATACCTATTACTAACTTTATCAAATATTCTTTTAAAAGCTTCCATTCCGATCAATATAAACGAAAAATTTCAAATAATTTAACACTTCTAATTGTTAGTCTGATAATTCGCAATTCCTTCTACGCACTTATCTCTGCCGAGGTGATGCAGGACACGTGCCGCCGCCACTAAAGATGTGCTTGTCAATTGGTTGTTGCGCAATGAGAAACACTTGTGCTGCTTAGATGCTCAGTCAATACCATGATT
>NC_059269.1:7133628-7148628 GCF_017591435.1 Portunus trituberculatus | reverse complement strand
TTTTTCATCCTCCTCCTCTTTCTTCTCATTCGAACCTCATTATTTCACTGATTCACAAACCAACGCCGTCCCCCCCTCTCTCTCTTAGTCTCTACATCGTATACACCACGCAATTAAATTTGTTCTTCAATAAACAACACGGAACATCTTGTTTGTGATTTCACTTTGTGGCAGTAACCTCATCTGCAACTCGGAATATGTCTGCAGGAACAAGTCTCAATTAACTCACTCTTGTTAAGTATTTGTGTCTGCCCTACGTACAGAAGGATCACAGTTCAGATTAATTGTCCCTTACGTTTATCAAATGTCTGGTTCTTGAGAGCAACGGAGGAAAATTGTGCTGTTATGTAAACAGATCTTATCATTGCACTTCTATGGTCTGGTTGGATTATTTCTGGTTTTCGAAAATGAATTAGGGCGAGAAATGAATACTGAATATAATACAAATACAGTAAAAAATACAGAAACTTGATGCAAAGCTTAAGAATTTATAAACTATTCCCTTGACGAAATAAAATAAAAACATATCAGAAAGGAACTCATTTTTCTCATCTCCTGTTAAACGTATAAAAGCAAAGATAAATGTTCTCAAGTAGAAAAAAATACAGTAACGTGAGTAAAATTGTGAAGTTGACAATGTGTGAGTGTGTGTGACTGTAAAGAAGTGAATGAATGTATGATAGTCTATAAAATTTTTGGCTTCATTCATCTCTTTACTTTATCCTTGATTTTTTTTTCTTATATCCTTATTCTGTTCCTTTGATAGTAAATTGAAAGAATTGAATATATATAACTGAATAAAACTACCATTACTGTAACTATTATTTGTGCAACGCAACAAACTGCAATAACAACAAAAACAACAACAACTACTACTACTACTACTACTACTACTACTACTACTACTACTTACTACTACTACTACTACTACTACTACTACTACTGCTACTACTACTTCTGCCACTGCCATCACACTAACCACAACAAATCTTACTACTACGACCGCTACTATTATTAGACGGCAGTAAAGAACATGATATACCACAACTACTATCGCGGGGCTATAAAGATCATGATATATAAGCACTAGGTATCTATTCATGAGTTCTTAGGACTTAGATATTCTTTAAAATGCTGCCCGAGTCTTGTAATATTACTGATGATAGATACGAGAATAGTTTACCTGATGGTATAAATTTACCTGAACTGAATGCGGCAACTTATGTCCTTGGAAACTGAGCAGGAAGAATGGAAATATATTGGCAGTACAAAATAGAGTAACACTGGGAAAATGACGGTGTTAGCTATGAATAAATGTAACATCGACGGGATTCATAAATCAACTTCCAGGTGAAATTAAACACACACACACACACACACACACACACACACACACGGTAGCTCAGTGGTTAGAGTGCTGGCTTCACAAGCCAGAGGACCGGGGTTCGATTCCCCGGCCGGGTGGATATATTTGGGTGTGTTTCCTTTCACGTGTAGCCCCTGTTCACCTAGCAGTGAGTAGGTACGGGATGTAAATCGAGGAGTTGTGACCTTGTTGTCCCGGTGTGTGGTGTGTGCCTGGTCTCAGGCCTATCCGAAGATCGGAAATAATGAGCTCTGAGCTCGTTCCGTAGGGTAACGTCTGGCTGTCTCGTCAGAGACTGCAGCAGATCAAACAGTGAAACACACACACACACACACACACTGTCATTTCTTTCAGTGCTCTTCGTTTTTCTTTCTGTTTTGTTTTGGAAAGTGCCCAAGCAACATCCACCATCGTACTCTAGAATCTCCGAAAGGAAAAGGTACGACTGGCTGCTCATCTCTCACAGCCAGACAGATAATCTTCTTACCACTGTACTATTATTGATTACAGTAATCCGTCCCAGAGTATCTCCCGTATACTTGCTTCATAAAAGCTGTTGTACTTAGAGATGAGATGTGATGTATCCAGTTTGAATTATAAGATAAAGACAGACTGAGGATGCGCAGTATAGAAGAAGGGAACAGTTGGGTGTCATTGAGGAAGAGGGGAATAGTTATCTGGAAGGTTGTTTCGAGTTGATAGATGAAGGTATTGAGGTTTTGTGACATTGAATACTGCTGAGTTTGCTCTGTCCATTCACAAAATTAGAAAGATCAGTAGTCATGCTCATATCCATTCATATTATTGCCAGATCATTATTATGTAATTCTAGAGCTGTAAACGTGTATGAGCACGTCATTATCATGGTACATGCTAAGCTCAGTATTACCAGGCAAAAAAATAGATCCTATCTGACATCCTCCCTTCACTTTTTTTTTCTATGTAAAAGAAAGGTCCATTGGGAGTTCCGGTCCCAAACGAGCGGTCGAAAGGATCACCTAAAATTAGAGAATAAGGGTTTCGAAGCATCTCTCTTGAAAGAATTCAAGTCAAAGGAAGAAGGAAATATTGAAACAAGTAGGGAGTTCTCAACTTCACCAAAATTTACCATTTTTCCTGTATATGGATATGCTAATAAATTATTAACAGCTAATGCTCCTCTTTAATCCATCAAAGTACGAGAGCTCCACATTCACCATCAATGTACTTCTTTACTCCGATTGAAAGTCAACATTCCAAGCTTTAAATTTCACATAAAATGTCTATGAAGTGAATTGAAGGAGGATTCCCGAGAGATTATATTTGAATAAGGTAGTGTAAAGAAACAAGCTTCCTGCGTTTGGAATGACAAAAATACTGATGTTTATTGTTCTTTTTAAGAGTCAGTAATCCTTCCAAGCACCACAGTGTGGGAAAGAACAAAGGAAGGTAAAAAGGATGAAAATCATAAGTAAAGAGATAAGATGAATTTATGTAAAAGGGTAATAAATGTGAATGACTGTGAGCAGAAAGTTAAGATGATGAAGATAATGAAGACTTACAAGAAGACTGGATGTGGTTAAGAATGAGAATGACAAATTGACATCTGTTTACTACAAGGATTCAACATGTTAGCACACTGTCTTCTTGCACTTTCCCGTAACTTCTTTTGTTACAAATCAATATGGCTGAGATAGTTTATTTGTTCTCCGTGTCCTGTAATTAACAGACACCCACCTGGAGGTGGAAAAAAAATTGATTCTTTGATATAATTACTGCATTCCTATTGATATTTTCGACAATCAGCTTAGGGCGACGCTAACAGATGAAACAGTAGTCGAAATACATCAAAGTGAATTTTTGCTAGCATAACTTCTATTTAGATTATTTTCGGTTTCCAAACTCCTGCCGTGTGAGATATTTTGCCGTTTATTATCTTTTTAATTTAAGGCATGTTCTCCCAAATCGCTCGGACCATTTTTTGTCATCTAATTGAATGTCCAGACATGAATATGATGCAAAAACCCTTGAAGAAAATGAAAACTGTAACTACTTTCATTGATAAGGAGAGAAAGAAAAATTTGCGGACAAAAACCTCTCTTGCTTCGTAAATTAATTTTCTGACTTAGTAATTCCACTTACAAACCAAACAGGGAGACAGTGGCATAGTGTATAAGGTGGTGAGCGTGGGATCGGGCAGACGTCCACGCATAGGTTCGAATCCCACCACGTACAGCCTTAAACACTGCCATTTGTCGAGTGGTTTAAAGTTACTTACATATCACCATGATACCCAGGTTCTAGGTGGTTACACCCAAGATGAGCTTCGGTGGTGATATGGGCCTTAATATGGGTACCACTATAAATAAAATTGCCTGCGCCACTAATGGGCGGAAGCCTACAGGCGCTATAGGCTTTAACGTAATAAAAAAAAAAAAAGTTATGTTATTATTTTCTAGCTTTTCATTTATCTATCTATTTATTCATTTTTGAAGTACAGGGCTTGAGATGCTAAGATCCATAAATTTTCTCCCTTTTCTCCTTGAAATATCCCCGTAAAATAGCAACATTATTCGATAAAAAATCTTTTGGTATTTTTTTTTCTCTATAATCTGAATTCTCACACTTACTCTTAGAAACACTAATAACCCCAAAGCACACTTCCAGCTCAGTATCACAACACTTGTGTGTGACTTCAGTGGTTAGACAACAACTGCCACGACAGGTGCGGTGAATGTTGAAACTATCATCTTTTATTTATCAGTTAGACATTCAAGTGACACTGGAGTCACCATCATTACTGCTACTGCTTCTGCTACTGATACCACTACTACTACTGCTGCTACTACTACTACTACTACTTCTATTACTACTACTACTACTACTTTTACTACTAGTCTTACTACTACTATTACTACTACTACTACTACTACTACTACTACTACTACTACTACTACTACTACTAGCTGCTGCTGCTGCTGCTGCTGCTGCTGCTGCTGCTGCTGCTACTACTACTACTACTACTACTATTACTACTACTACTACTACTACTACCACAAAGCCTAATACTGTTACTACCAATGCTGCTCCAACTAAAACCGACACCAATAGACAATAATGTGAATGAGGCAAAGTATCCTAATCAAATCCGGGCTGACGCACAGAGTTTGCTACACACAAGTGGCCGCCACACATGCAACGCAGCGCCACCCACGAGATAAACACCTGCCACGAAAACTTATAGCCACCCAATTCGATATTTACTTTCTCCACGTTGTCGAGGATAGAATATCATGTAAGCTGATTGGATCTTCCCCTGTCGCCAGTACGTGTCAGCCTTCCTAAACACACACACACACACACACACACACACACACACACACACACACACACACACACACACACACACTAATACCTATAACCAATAAAAGTTTTACCAATCTATTTTATCCGAAGAGAGATCTGTTGTCGCGACAACTTTTACTTTTATCGTTGCTACACGTATCATAGTCACCAAAACTCCGAGGAATCTATTTGTACTTTCCGACTATGGCAAAGGTTTTCATATCTTTCTTATCATCGTTCTTGCACGTTAGTAAATAAGAAACTGTTGCTTAGCGATTCACTACCTCACACGCGCATATTCCTGAGTAGCATGAATACACCTCACTCATTTCACTCACTATTAGAATTAATTACCTTTTGATTTGTACATATTCATACTCGTGTACATATTCACACTCATTCATTACAAAAGACTCGAGCGTTAGCAACAGCATATTGATTAGCGTAAGAAGATGCATAAGTTAGTAGAGAGGTACTAAGTCCACCCTGAGAAGCTGAAGAGTTCCCTGCACCAGAGGGACTCCTCCTCCTGCTGCTGCTGCACCCAGACAGCAGCCCCTCACCGTGACGTCCCAGGAGGTGCTCGGCGTTGATAAAATGTTCCTAAGTTGACGGGTGAGGAGACGTCTTTTAACTTCATCATTCATGTTTTGGCTGACGAGAGAGAGAGAGAGAGAGAGAGAGAGAGAGAGAGAGAGAGAGAGAGAGAGAGAGAGAGAGAGAGAGAGAGAGAGAGAGAGAGAGAGAGAGAGAGAAATTACTCTCGCTCCCTTTTACTAAACCCTCCTCACCCCACACATCTGATCGACTGTCTCCACAACACCGCAGTAATAAACACCTAAGGACAACAACCTCCTTGCTCGCTACACATGTTTCGACTCCCCAACAGCGCCACGATTAACTTAAATCAAAGTAAAGTATGGGACGGCTTCTGCGTTTAGCTGAAGAAGACAATGTAAGTATGCCACCACATTTTATAGAGCAGACGCGGATGTGGGACACTAAGGTGATGGAGGAACTTGCATAACCTGGTCTGTCCTCTTGATTGGTGCTCACCTGGAGACCGGAGATACCGCTGCTGGTAAACACGGAGCAAAAAAATAATGGTTCCCTCGTTTCTTAGGTGAAGATGAGATGACACAAAGGATCAGAAACGAAGAAGAGAGAGCAGTGGTTATGCTGGTTATTTTGAGGGTTGAATTCACATATGTTCCTTATGGGAACTTTAATGTCGAAACATATTGCAAGTGTTTGTTGGCTGTAAATCTTTGGTTAGTATTGTCGGATTTGTGTTCTCATATATATTCTAGTTTCTGACAGCAAGAGTGATTCTTTTCAATCTTACAGGGAATTTCATGATGGTCACGCGGCTTCTTTGATTCAAGAGTTTGTAGACCGAATTCTTGGAGACTGTTGAGTATATCATCATGTGCTTAGCGACTGGCTTTGAACATGCCTTTGATCACAGAACAGCAGTACGTAATAGTGAGGCTATGGTGTCGATCCCTTATATCTGTGATGCTCCATTTCTGACTATCTACAGACCTTTAAAGTTGTAGGAAATAGACACCATCATGAAAGACCACGTGATGTCTCTAAGCCCTGGAGCAGTATTGGTACAGCTTCTTGAGAACAGTGGCCAAGTGTTACAGTCGCTTGTGTTGGTCTTTATTATTGAGTATGTATAAAGTCAGCCATTAGGCACCAGCTCCAGGCTTATGAATAGCCATGACAGGATTCCATGCTATTAGTTTTGGTGTATTACAGTCACGTACTGCTTGCTCCAGGCGAGTGTCCCTAGGAAGGCAACCTGCTGCTTGTGGTTTGCAATGGCTTGTCTTTCCCAATCGCTACAGGATGCACGTTGAGAAAATCAGATATATTTGAGTTCCTCTACCTGACTTTTACGGATGATTATTTTCTGATATTAGTGGATGATATACTCATCAGAGGTTAGGAGTATAACTTGCCATCATGACATTCCTTTACTTCCTGTCCCGCAGGAAACAGAGGCGCAGCATAACTATTACATTCAAGATATATTTTACTTGTCAAAAAACAGGTATAAACCTTTAATCTTTTTTTCTGTATCATTCGCTTTAATAGGAACAGGTGCAGGTATCAGAGCGCTACTGGCAGCCCATATCGTGCCGCCGACGTAAGGTGTAGCACGCGATGCCGACAATGTTACACAACATTTCACGAATCATTTAATTCACAGGTTTTGCCGTAATACCTACAACACATATGTTAATTTGGACGATCCTATCTGTGTCTTTCATTATATTTATTTTGTTCAAGTCACGCAACTATTTGGTGCTACGTTTATGACAACACGCATTCATGTCAAATGTTTTCCCACTCGTATAGCATTATTGCTTTTCCCTTCAGGTAGTTTGATTCTAAATCATATTTGTATTTTTTTTCCAATTACTTAACTTCCAAACGCGACTGGGAATTTGTTCATTTAAAGGAAAAAAAATACGTTTCCATCACCGGTGGGACTCTGTAGGCAACACACCTGTCTGTTATACCTTATCTTCATTGTCAATGATAAATAGTAATTAATGCTTTAAAACTCACACAGTTGGCAGGTTGTGTGCTGTTTCTTTATATCCAGAGTGAGATAAAGCCTTCTGGAAATGTGCTATGAATCTCCATCTTCTGTGGGACAGCCATGCCACTTGAGCTCAACAGACTATCAGAGTCACATCTGGGGGAGCCTGACTGTCCGGCAGCAGCAGCGGGTGTAGGGGCGAGCTTGTATGGCAGATCTTGGGGGCCAGGGCGGGGAGCAGACATATGACCCTCCGCCGGTCAGAGAGGACTGGGCGGAGACTATGGTGTAAGTGATGGGTTAACGGTACCTCCCTATTCTTGACCTCCCTGCCCGCCCAGAGGCACAGAGAACTGAGACTCATACCCAACACTAATACGGATTGCGTTTCGGAGGGACAAAGTTGCACACGGTTGGCAAGATTCGTAAACTCTTGAAGTGCGCTGTAATCCTGCAGGGAAGCAGAGAGTGGTTAGTTGGTTGTTTACTGGTAAAGAGCAGTTGTTTTTGCCGATCTATTTGTCGAGTCCATGCACTTGTGACCCAAATGGTGTGAGAGACAGCAGGCATTAATGATAACTCAGGAGCTTTCCAACTATATTCCCCATACCGGACTTCCATGAGTGAATGCAACACACGCACATTATTATCTTGCTGTATTCATAAGGCGTTCTGTTTCGACACCGGCCAGCCACCACCACCTCCAGCAAATACGTACAATATACCTATATATAGAGAGAGAGAAAAGAAGGAATAAACAAATGAATAAATATACTAATAAGGAAATAAATAGATTAAATATAAGAAATTAAAATAAATAAATAAGTGAATAAACGATACAAAATCGAGCGAGTCTACCTAATAAAGTGTGTATATATATATATATATATATATATATATATATATATATATATATATATATATATATATTTTTTTTTTTGTGTGTGTGTGTGTGTGTGTGTGTGTGTGTGTGTGTGTGTGTGTGTGTGTGTGTGTGTGTGTGTGTGCGTGCGTGCGTGCGTGCGTGCGTGCGTGCGTGCGTGCGTGTGCGTGTGCGTGTACATGTGCGTCTCCGTATGTGTGTGTCTAAAAGTAAATACATAGGCTGAGATCTCATACGTGATCAGGGTTTTATTTCCAGATGAACGCAGTTGGCATTGGAACAATTTTGAAGAAAACACCAGCATTACTACACGTCATAGTTAATGCTGCAAACGCCTCCGTAATTTTGCTAGTCTGGCTATAAAATGCAGATTCCAAGCCATTACCAAAAGTTGCATGGTAATAAAGTGCAGAATTCTTGCTGTGGTGAAGGGAGAGGAGGTCGTGGTAAGAGGCACTGTTTAAAGATTTATCCCCTTCACCTCTAGTCCTTGACCTAGCCTTTCCCCCTAGCCAAGTAGACAAGGTGGAAGTGATGCTCGATATTCTCATGATGTTGATTCAATCACGCCAACAACTAAAAGAATCATGTGAAGATTCTCCAGCAATTTACAACAGGTCGAGTAATGCTACTAACGATGATCAAAATGGAAAAATATAGTAAAATAAACAGGAATTGGCTGGTAAAAAAAATTTGTTTATAAAGATAGAGTGGTAGTTTTACATCAACAACTTCATAAAAAAAAAAACAATAAATCCAAACACCATAATTTACTTACCTCCAAGCCTGTTTTTCTCGTCTGGCAAGGTTCAGGGAGACGGAACTCAAAGGACACTAAGCCAAGTATGCTGCGAGAATAACCATGAATACCACGCCATCAGTGCCCAGGTCAAGCACAACAAATAGGTGAAGCAATGCCCGCCGCTCTCCAAAGCTAAGGTATTGACACAAAGCCATGACTCGCTTACAGGGACATTACAACAGCCATCGCCATCATCAGCAGTCTCTCATTATGGAAATCCCCTACCAGTCGATTGGAAAGTAATTTCTCCCATGGGTGTAGTTTCTTCTACGACACGCCGATGCAGAGTTGCCTTAGTATAAAAAAAAAAGCGAGACAAGAGATGAATTATCTGAACGATCTCTAATGTTTGGAGGTAAACAGCATACTTGAGGCCACACATCTCGTAACTCTTGTTCGTAGTCACCTATACTCTATTCTAATCATGAGGGAACTTAAAGCTTAGTCTGATAAATTCTTTCTGTATCATTTCTTTCCATGTAGAAACGAGTACCATCTCTTCTTTATTGTTTAAATGTGAAGGTTACTTATCACAACCCTCCACCCACAACGATTCATGAATACTACTGGCAGTGGGAGAGACCCTTACTCTGTTCTTTAAATCCTGCCACTCGTAGTCAACTAATTCAGAAGCGTTGTTATAAACCAGAGCCTGGCATCTGGTTTTTCAGTGTATTCTTATTAATCTTGTGTATTCATTCAGGCTTGCTAAGAATAGAATACGACAACGTCCATGTACTTTGTTGTTTCTGTTCTCAGTCTGCACAGGCACTAATAAACAAAGAATCCCAATAGTTTTAGAGAATGAGGTACTCATTCTATCTTAAGCTTGAACGCTGTACACAATGGATGATTAATAAACAATAAAAAGATAAGAGAGTAATATAGAGGCAAAAACTAATTACCTAACTTTATTGACTTCAAAGTATAATTTAAAAAATGAAACTGATTAGTATATATATGGAGAGAACAACAACTCCTCTCTCTCTCTCTCTCCTTTGCGCGTGATAAGAACCAGATAATGAGATACCAACATAACGAAGGGCATTTGGCAATGCGTAATCACATACAAGCTGCATTGGTCTTTCAAGTTCATAAGTGCCTTCAGATAATGGATTTTTTCTGCGATAACGCCGAGTTTCGTCTTCATCTTTTGTAAAGAAATATTACTTATTATATAACACCACACATCCTCTGGTATTGTACAAAACTGTCCACATATGTATCATACATACTTGTAGAGAACAGAAAAAAAGTACCTCATGAAGGTAGAGAGAGAGAAAAAAAAAACAATATCGTATGAAGGGAAGAGGAAACAAAAATTAAATATCTTGTGAAAGGAAAGGGAAAGAAAAGAAAACTTATATCTCATAAAGCCATGAGAAAAAAAAATCCAACACCCTATGAAGTGGGTGGTAAGAATATCTAGTAATAACGATATAATATAAAAAAAAACGTTTATTTTCTAAACAGTGCTTCATGACAGGATTCTGAGCAAAGACATATCTATTAACACTCAGGAAGCAAATGTTCGTCTTCGACCTTGATAGAATGTTATGGTGCTTAATTTCGAAAAAAAAAAAAAAAAAAAATCCACAGACAAGAAAAATGATGAAATTGCTTTAAAATTTAGTGTTTGCAGTGATATTTTTGCTCGTATAGGGTTACTACTCCTTGCGACTGGTCCCATAATATTATGAGTCGCCACAACAGTTTTTCTCAAATACACCCGGACATTTGCGCTGTTCACCTGCATGTCTTCCTTCACTCCTTCCTTAAATCTCCTCTTTGGTCAAGGCTTACTATGAAGAAATAACACACATCATACAGTCGTTGCTTATCAAAGGTCATGAACGAGATTTCTAAACATAACTCTTCCGATACTGGCAGGAAAAAAAAAAAAACCTTAACGTAACAGCATAACAATAAAGATGACTACGTTGATATTTCATTATCAGACACGAAAATCTGACTCGTAGATTTACAACAACTGCAGGTGGTAGTGATGATGAATAAATAACTTTTTCCATACATAAAATAATATTCTCTTTAATATTTCTCTCTCATCTATTATCGTTTCTAAGCCTTGTTATTCAGAACCTATATTCTGTAATGTTTCGTCGATTTATCTCCAATACTCCAAAAACCAATATCTCATTTTTAATACGTTGTACTAGAAATTATTGTGATTTTTCAAAGGTGTTTTCATGATCTTACCTATTAATGATTTTTACTATAGTTTCTTTTTCATTTTTCTTCTTTATCGCACATATTGATATTTCTAAAACAACCATCTTTTGCATTATAAATCTTTCTTTCCAAACAAAATTACAACACGATGATAACTGAAAGAAAATACAGTTTGAGTGTTTAGCGAAAATTATTGTTTTTCTTTTAACATTTAAATTTCTGAGATATACTAAACAGCTCTAGAATAATACATTTTTCCTTCAAACATAATTTTGGTAAATTTTAAGATATATCTTTCCTTTCATTAAACACAAATATTTTTCTTTTCACGTACTATTTAATAACCATATTTGTCTATAACATTAGTTTATATTTTCAGGAAAACAGAACAAATTAAAATTGGTCACTAACTTTACGAAGGAAATGCATTCTAAATGTATAATGAACATGATTTCGAGTTCAAAAAAAAAAAAAAAAAAAAAAAAAATCTAAAGCATTAACATTAACACTCACCATTCTCTCTCCGTTTCCCTCTCATCACAACGGATTTGGAATAAAAAGAAAATCCTGATTAATACACTTTTGCAAACAACACCAACAGCAACAACCATCTTTATTACCACCACAACCATCACCATCACTTTTACTACCACCACCACCACTACCACAAATACCACTACTACAACAAAATTCAATTCAACACAATACATTAAAAAAATCACCTACAAAACCATGCACACTAAGGCGAAAATCACGAGACACAGCAACATTGAAAATCCAAAATTAAAGCATATCTCTCATGAGGAACGAGGCTGACAGGAAATGAAGGTCTTATCTGTAACTATGTATACACCATCAACACCTGGCCTACTACACAGGTGTTCTTAGAAGTGTGCAGGTGTCTTGGCTTATTCCCAGCAGACCAAGACCAGTTTTCATATCTGTAATAAACTTGCTTTTTTTTTTCTCTCTCTCTCTCTCTCTCTTGGTGTTTGCTTCAGTAAATAACGTAAAGTGTTTCTTTCATAAATGAAGCTTGACTTGTTCTTGACTGGTTAGGTGTGTGTGTGTGTGTGTGTGTTGACAGTTCTTCAGAGGAATGACTACTTATACTATCTTCACCAATCGTGGCAAATTACCTCAAGTTATGATACTTCATCTTAGTGTATCACCATCACCACCACCATCGTTATAATATTACCCCGAACACACAATACTTTTCCTCTTCTTAAAAACACTTAATACGCGTCACCTCAATCACATCATTATCAACACCGTCGTCTCTGGCAACCTGTTTACTTGACCATCCTCCATCAATATTAATGTTCAATGCCACCAATAAACAGGAAGGCCAAGGCACACATGTTGGATAAATATTGATTTTCAGTTCTATTTCCTCTGATCGATTCTTTCCCAATAGATGGCGAGAGATGCCTTAATTACAACTCCTGTTTTGCTATTCTTAACATAATAAAGATGTTCTAAAAAAAAAAATGCTACAAAGCTATGCTGTATCACGTCTGTTTTTTAATATCGTACATCATCACTGGTAATCTAGTTTTTGCATCAATTATCTTCAGTGCAAGTTGCTGGGATTTAGATCTATTTCCAAAATCTCTTCTTGTGGCGTGTGTGTGCCGGCCTGTGTGACTCACCTACCTCCTCATCTGTCATGTTCACACTTGCTTCCCTAATTATTCTTGCACAGTAGGCGAGTTCATCTTCAATGCTTTCCTTCTCGCCATTGTAATAATTTTCTCTTATGCTAAAAGTCACAAAATTATTCTAGGTCTTTTATTTTCTTTCATTTTTCAATTTTCTATTTTTCTGAACACTTAACTCTTTCTTCTACGACTTCGTTTATTTTCAGATCTTCAAATGTATGAATCAAGATTCATTGGAGAACCATTCAGTATTATATCAACTATATGGTATGATATCTGTCATCTCCGAATAGCCCATAATAATCATTAACCGCAGCAAAGTGTATCTTTCTCACGGCTAACATGGAAGTATGCTATATAATTCAGATTTCATATCACCTTTTACCAATGGCTATTCTATCGTTGCTTTATTCCTGTCTACTTCACTTTGCCTTCTGCCACTGATCATTCTTTGCGTCCAAGAAAACAATTTACTATAAGAAGGAACTAACAGCATGCATTTATTAACCAGAAAAAAAAAAAAAAGAAAACACTGGAGATGTAAAACGAGAACGCAACACAACTCTGATGTTGCAGCTCCGGTGATCCACCCAAGTGCTATTCCTGGCCACAATTAAGCATTAGTTTGGTTTGGTATCGACACAATTTCAAGCTGCCATTGACTATAAATCATACATGTAAACACTTGTGAGACACTTCTGGTAGTTTATCCAATACAGTATTTGCTGCACAACTCAAGTAACAATTCCGTATTACAAAAAAAAGTGTTGCATACGAAAAAAAAAGTTGAAAAGGCAGATCTGACTTTTATTTACACTGATAACATCATATTTCTTCTTATTTTTCAGATTTCCTAACAAAAAGTAGCAATCCACTGCCCTATATATTGATTTCTATTTGATGTATTGTCATAGAATTCGTTGGACTTTACGTTAAGTCACTAGTTTTGGAAACTGTATTTTAGGGTAGTCGTAAACAACACTGAAATCTGCTCACATGTTTCCCACTTTCCTGTAATTCCAAGCGATGCAAATACGTGTTTTCAATAATTATTATGCGTTTCATAATCAGCACGTTACACGCCTTACTCACTAATCACGTAAATGCAACACACTGGTGATGAATATTAATTCCATGATTTACATAAAAAGGACTGTGGTAATCTTTCATTTGGTAGGCAACACCATGTGGAAAAAATCTGTACATTGATTTCTCTTCCATATTACAGATTCTTTATAATTCGTATTTAGCATTATTATATGTTTCCTTACGTCACTTATTGTAGCGGGACGTATTATGTTTTCCTAACTTTTTATTTGAACTGTTAACTGGCGGATTAAAACTCACAAGGGAGAAGCGTTACCTTTAGTATCCCACATTTCATACTTTAGATTAGACTACATACTTAGTGCAGCGTGTTCCTCCTTTGTTCTTTGCTCTACAGTGACTACTTTGCTGAGAGTCACGAGTCCAGACGAGGTGTTCAGAGTGCCAGACGATTTGTTGTAGCGGAAAGTTCTTTGGTGACTGATGTGAGGAATGGATGTAAGAGAAAGAATCTCCCGAGGCAGTCACAGATTCTAGTGTCGTTTAGAGTCAAAGGTTCTCCTGTCCTGTGATCTGCATCTCTTGGTTTTTGTGTCTCCTTGTTTTGTCAGTGAGCCTACTTTTATCTTCTCTATGCCGCCCACCTGTGTGTGTGTGTGTGTGTGTGTGTGTGTGTGTGTGTGTGTGTGTGTGTGTGTGTGTGTGTGTGTGTGTGTGTGTGTGTGTGTGTGAAAAAAAGAAATGAACACAAACTATGAAAAAAAAATATTGCAGTTAAAAAGCAAGACATTATAGTGTATTCATCCTTCGTTCTGAGTATTCTTACTACTCTCCTATGTCATCTTTATCTTACGAGTACAAATCTTTGTCAAAAAAAAATACTCCACAGTGACCTTCACCTAGACGCAGGTCAGTGGCCGAGTCACGTGGCCACCATCTTCTGCCTCCAACCTCTCGAGTAAGTCTTCCAGTGACCTATTTTTACAACATCCTTTTGCCTTCCCTCTTTCCCTCCCCCTTTAGTTAGGTAATTAATTTCACAAAAGAGGCTTGCCGACACGGAGGGCTCAGTCACGCTACTGGAGAATCACAAAGGGGTCAGTGAAAGGGGTCAAGAAAAGGAAAGAAGGGGAGAAAAAAGTCCAACCCTCTGCATGACGCGATAAG